>NW_012026779.1:2199058-2199874 GCF_000956235.1 Wasmannia auropunctata
AAAATGGCATTTTTTCTGTTATGTGTTAATTGTATCAGGAGATTTTATTTTTTCAATTTTATCAGTTAAATTATATTGTATACAGGGTGTCCGGTAATAACCGGATAATATCTCGTGGGCTGGTAGAGCAGATTAAACTGGATCGAAAAGTCCTCTATCATTTTGCAAAATTCGCAATCGTTAACGAGATATTAATTTTTGAAGATTGACAAATAAGCGCGTATCTGTCCGCCTACCGCTGAATGCAAGCGCGCGGCGAGATACGACCGCCCCACCGCTGGTAGTTGCTAGCCGATAGTTGACGAGTGGTGGGACAGTTGTATCTCGCCGCGCGCCTGCATTCAGCGGTATGGCGGACGGATATGCGTTTATTCGCCGATCTTCAAAAATTAATATCTCGTTAACGATTGCGAATTTTGCAAAATGGTAGAGGACTTTTCAATCCAGTTTAATCTGTTCTACCAGCCCACAAGATATTATCCGGTTATTACCGGACACCCTGTATATGTCACGATCGAGCCGGTATGCCGAGAGGACTTCTAGGTCAGGGGTCACGGCAGAATAATCTCTGACAGTCTGGCTCAAATTAAAAGTTGTGTTGTCGTCGTCGTTGTCACGGATTCATGACGCAGGCAGGCAGGCAGGCAGGCAACCAGGCAGGCAGCCGGCGGAAATGAAACATTAATATTTTCACGTTTATAAAAGCGCGCGCGGCGCGGCGACACTTGGCACGCAACGCGAACGCGGCGAGTTTATAAAACGCGTATTTACGGGGACACAGAGACGATGAATTCCGCCGTACCGAGAAGGCAGAGA
>NW_012026779.1:2203951-2272139 GCF_000956235.1 Wasmannia auropunctata
GAGAGAGAGAGAGAGAGAGAGAGAGAGAGAGAGAGAGAGCGAAGAAAAAGGTTCCCCGAAAGCAGCTGTGCGTGCATCATGACAATTTGAATCACAAGCTTTATTGACCATTCCTATTTTTTTTAACTCGCATCGCAAGATGACGCAAGTCCGTAATTTCCAGAAACTGAATCTATCCCAATCGTTTGACGCATCGATCGCGGGGGGTATCGTTAATCAAATTAACCCGGCGTAATTTATATTACGTGACCTAATGCATATCGAATTGTTTATTAGCGCGCGAACTAAGTCAATTATCCGGTCGGTTTGGGCGTTTGGGCGAGTGCGACGAGAGCATTAGCTCAAATATGAGCGAATTTACTGTTAATAAATTTTCCGATTTTTCCTCAAGCGCCGCCAAATATAACGCGCGTCACCAATGTCCGCGCGGTCGAGCAATGAACTCGATTCATCGGCGACGCTCGGCGCGTTATAACTAATACATTACGTCGACGGGCGTAATCGTTCGGTCGTTTAACGGATAGAGGCGTCTCGGTGGTGGTAGCGCAAATTTTGGGTAGCTGCTCGAAGAGCATGCGACATACATGCACGTGCAGAAAAGTGAGAGGGAGAGAGAGGGGGGAGTGGGAAGCGTGTCGCCCTCGTTGGGTGGCTGGATGGGTGGTTGGTTGGTCGGTCGGGTGGATGGGTGGGTGGGTTCGGCTGAACGGGCCGCGGCTTGAAACGATGGTGTACTGCCAAGCGAATGCTCATAAAAGCATTGATTAACTGTTGGCGGTCGTAGGTCAGCCGGCACACGGCTGGCCCGTGTACCAATAAAACCCGGCTAATAGTGGCCCGACATCGCTTCAATATCATGCGTCGACCATCCCGAACGTTCTCGTTGTCTCGTGTCCACGACAATTTTCACGGTTAAAAAACAGTGGCGTAAAAGTCGCGGCCGTTTGCTGGCTGTCAAGACTCGGCCCGCTCCTAATCGCGAAAATACCGCCGTTTTCCCAAAACGGCCAGTTAAGCGAAATGATATTTCGGATTGTACGACAACGGTACGGTGAAAGAAAAACAATTTATGTAGGCATTAAAGGTTCGACAACGTCCGAGAACACGTGCATCTACTCCTTCCGCTTTTAGCTTGAAGAAGCTGAAACGGCGCGCTCGTAGAATTGCTTTACACATTTCCGGGAGTCGCGCATATACAAGATTTTAATTGCTGCCAGCGCACATGAGTACTTAATGAGCAGTTATGTTTTGTTGATGGTTTGATAGGGAGAATAGATTACTATGAACGGATATATCTCTCTTTTGACGACGGCGTTACTTGTGTATTCATAATTAGATGTTATCAATGGCTGGTGGAGTCAGTTTAATAACTGACTTATTGTTAATTTGCTTAATAATTACGAGTTAATATTTAAAATAGTCGTGATTATGTAATTAAAACTGCCGTTTTTTCATATGACGTTACCGTTCCGTATTAATTTTCTAATAAAATCCATCCTTCACTGTAACATTTACAGAACAAAAATGTTTTATATATAAGAGAAAAACTAAAATCATCGTATATGAGAAGGATAAAGGTGTTTAATATCAGATTCAGGTGTTCAGAAATATGTAATATATTATTTTATATAAATTTATATAGACATAAAGATATTAAATATCGCGAGTAACATATTACGGATTTACAATCGTTGACAGAGGTATCAAGTATATTCCGCGCGTTTGTGTGTGTGTGTGTGTGTGTGTGTGTGTGTAAGTTTGTATCCAGTCTCCTGACCACGGGCCATCGCAGCCCACAAAGTTGCGGTCGATGATTCCGACCAGGCCAGGTAGCCGCGCAAGGTAATTAATGAATTGGGGAAACGATGACCGTGAGACGAAGATATTATGTATTGCGTTGGCAATTTTTGTCGGTTAACCGTATTAAAGGAAACACGTATCGAATAACAAAAACCGTTGCAGCACCCTGAAATTTTCATTCTGCGATCCGGAATTACGCTCGCACGTGGGACCGAATATAAATTTAAAATCATTATGACGTCAACCGTATCATCCATGTAAACTATGGGCTTGATACTTGAATGTGTAATAAAAGTTTACTCGCACGATCGAAATTTATCGAAACGCCGCTGATGAATTATTGCTGCTGCGGACATGTGCTAAAGATTCCCGTGGTTAATTCAAAAGTGAGCTAGCGAAGCAAAATAAAATAGAGAGACAGAGAGAGAGTAAGAGTTGTGAGATATAATCTCTCGACGGTGGATCTATCATTTTTTACCTTTGCATCAAGCCAGAAATGTTTCGGTCGATTTTCTACCCCTCATCAGTTACAATCAAGGTTTACTGTGCATGTGTTTTTTTTTTTTGGTAGCCGGCACGGTGTGGCCGCGCTTGATTGTTTTTTACGAGAGGAAACAAGCAGACGAGAAGCGCGCGCAGTGCGACGAAAAAGCGGCCACATCTCGGCGGAGGCTGCGAAGGGAAACGTAAGAAGGCGCCGGGTTAATCGGAGTAACAAAAGCGCCGATGTATTAAGCCTCCTCATTTTTGTAACGCCTTTACTGCGCGACGCGTGACCGTAAATCAATCGCGTCAGGAATTTTCGCGTTTCATCGCTTTTTGCGTCGCGGGGAAAGAGCCCGCGCACGGTCAGCGCCGCAAATGAAGACGTCAACGAGAGGAGACAAAAAAAAAAGAAATCGAAAGTTTCGAAAGAGATTGCGCTCGCGCACAAAAGAGAAGGAGCATGAAGTTTTAGCGTGCGGTGAGAAAAAAAAGAATATTATTAATATAATATATTATTGATATCTTTTACTTTTATTAATCCCTTTTACCGTGACCGCTTCCCGTAATCACGGCGTCAGAAAAACACGACTGCGGGACCAGTCGTGAATGCATCGCGTGAATGCAGAGGGATGTTCGATCGAGCCTTATCTCTGATTATGAGCCCTTTCCTTTACGGCGCGGTGAATGTGGCTAAAGCTGGCGGGAACGGCGAATCGCGGCACGTCGTATATAGAAACGCCGGTCTCGTCGCGGGAGACGCGTTTGCAACAACGTTTCGCACGACTCGTTGGTCCCGCGCGCGAGAAAATAAAGGAGCAGCAGGCGGACACACGAGCGCGCACACGTGTGCACGTACACGCGTCGCGCGTAACGCACACACACACCGTCGCCACCGGCCGTTGCGAGGGCCGCAGCTATAAAATCCGTGCCGCCTCTCAAAGCTCTCGCGAGGCACGACGGAATTTTAGTACGACTTAATTACGACGGTCCTCGCGCGCTCTGCACCGTGTCGTCCTTTTTATTTCATGAAGAACTGGGGGCGCATTTACGACGCTCCTGCGGATCCGCCCATCCGCCGTAGGGTCTAGGATTCTCCGGGGACTCTGTTCCAGAGCTGCCGGCCGTTCGAAAATCATTACTGTGTATATCTTGCGGAATTACGTATCTTAAGTCGTCGTTGTGCACGGCCATTGATTTATCGAATCTTAAAGATACTCCCGCAGTAGCTTTCGTTTTGGAGAATTCTTTTTCACATTTTGCGGAAAGATTAGAAAGAATATTGTTCGATATATAGCGTGATATATTGCCGGGTGTTAATCTATATGTTTTTAATGCGATTCGTGTACGGGACACAGTGGGGTGTACGTTACATCGATCGCGCGTGCTCGAAACCGCAGAGTCCGACACCGACAGAGGAGATCGGCGAAAGTGAAACGCTTTTTGGGCAAAGTGACGGCAATTTCCTGCGATTAAAACCGCGACTAATTGGCTCAAAAATCTGTACAATTTCCGCCCCTCCGCGCGCGGTCTCGCGTCGGCCCGGTGGCGCAATGGCGATGGCGTTGGTGGTGGTGGTGGGTGGTGGTGATGGTGGTGGTGGTGGTGGCGGTGGTGGTAGTCAACAATTTACTCGTTAGTGGCCCGACGAGTGTGCCGCGCCGCTCAATTAACTTGCGAATCAACGAGCCAGCCGCTTTGTCCGCGCGCGAATATTTCTGTGTAATTCGTACGCGCGGCCCTCGTGACCAACAAACGTGCGCGCGATGCGGGGAAATAAAAAGCGAGGGCCGGCCGAGGTAACCACCAGGGGGTGTGGGAGGGCTAACAGAAAAATAACGGCGCGAGCAAATGGAAATCGACACCGGCCGCTTGTTTCCCGGCCGTAAAAGGCTCGGCGCCTGACGGCGCGAGCGAATGTCTTTCGAGAGCGATCAAAAAATGATGGGCTCGTTTGTGCACCGCAACCGGTGCTACGCGCGTGAAAACAACCGTCATCGCAAATTAGCCTCTCGTACCTGGAAATGTCGAATTTTACAACGTTCCTTGCGAGAGACCCTGGTGCGCGTGTGGGAATCGTCCGTTCCCCCTCCCGCGCGAGCATCGTCCGCGCCGGGTTTAACGGCGCGGCTTAATCTTTGCTTTAATAATCGCATAAAATGATAAACAACGTCGTCCGCAGATTGGTAAGCGCGGATGAATACGCACGTGGGCCAAACGACGTCGCCGCGGCTTTAAAACGTTCAACAATTGGACTCACGTGGCGCATGTCAAAGGACATAAACCTGGCTACCATAAAAATTTCATAAACGTTCGTGGCTTTATTGCGACTACGTACATGCAATTCTGTAATGTTGCTCACATGTAACTACTGTATCGATCGTGACGAATTTTTCATTGATTTCTTTGAGAATGATTTTTTTCTTATTATTATTATTATTATTGGTAAGACAATCCCATTGTTAATTTAAAGCATCATATTATGTTCATGAAAAAAGCTATAAATTAGTTATTATAGCATAATAAATTATTATTAAATAAATATATATATATACAATAAAATTAATGGAATTATGAAATAATTATATGATTGATCAATATGTTTATATGTAAGTTTGATGATATTTTCTGGGTTAGATCGCGAATAATGAAAATACCTGGGTGGGTATCGTACGATCGAGAAAACCGGTATCGCTCGCTCTCCGTCTCTCCCGCGTCATCGTCCTTCCCATCCTGTTCTCTCCCTATCTTTACGCGCTCGTCGATGCACAAAAGTGGCCCGTACCAGCTTCTGGGTCCATCCAGTCAGAAAATATTAATAACAAAATATGATATAATGGGAGCATCCCCTGTGCGAAATACAATACAATGTTTATGCAGAGGATTAAGCGATGTTGTGAGATCACGTGAAAAGTATCGACCCCAGTGGGACCGAACGAATGTTCGCCACGCGGATAGCCGGGCCGGACTATTGCAACGCTGGCCGGCGGGCAGCAGAGGCAGATGGTTCGGGAACACGGGCCCCGGGTTTGATCCTCGGTTTTGATTAGCCCGCGGGAGAGATTTACCTTCGAGATTAGGTCCGGATACAATTTTTCGTGACGGCCAGAGCGATTTCGAAAAGTAATGTTTCGCCCGTTTGTCTCCGTCGTCTGACGTCTCGCGCGCCCTTTCAACAGGCCCCCGTCTCTCTTATCTCTCAAGAGAAACGGAATCGATCGAGACGATTGTAGCTTGCGTGCGAACGAGTGCGATCGTGCCTCGAGCGTGGCGACCATGGCGAACGACCACGGCGGTAAATGTCGACAACTGGACGGCGAAATCAATCGGCGCGGCGCTCGGACGGTGCTCGATAGTCGGATCGCCGAAATTTCGGACGATTTCTTCGAGCCGATAAATTTCGCGTTGAATAAAATATGCGTCGATTTATATTCGGCTGGTCGATCCTTCTTTTTTTTCGCGGGGCGCGCTGAGCGAAACCCGAAATCTGGCCCCGCGGGTACGATCGAGAGGAGAGGAGCGTAAGAGGTCGTCGAGAGATAGATAATTTCGCGAGAGACGCAGCCGCGATCGTACCTAATTTTATAAATTCAGAGTACGTTTATCGGAGGGCTCGGCCCTCCCTCCCGGAGTAGAAGATGAACGAGAGGCAAAAGAAGATCGCGGAGAAAAGGAGGAGGCAAGGGAGCAGATAGGATAGGAACAAAAGAAGATTCAAGATCCTCAACGGCCTCCGGGTTGGCACTGTTATATTATGCAGAGCGCCGAAAGACAAAGCGACAGGATACGTCGAGGAAACCGTTAAAAAGTTTACCGGACGAAAGGCCGGTGATCAAGACGAAGGAAAGGAAGAAGGGTAGAGATGACGTTAGCTTTGACTTGGACGATGAAGAAGACGAGGAAGAGGAGGAGGACGAAGAGGGATGGAAAAGAAGAGAGTGCAGGAGAAAAAGAGAGAGAGGGAGAGAGGCGCATAGAAAGAAAAAGACGAGATCTACGAGAGAAAGAGAGAGAGAGACGATCGTCTACGAAGCACGAGGAGTGTAAATAATACTAAGGCTGATTGTGGGCGTGGCTGACAGAACTCTAAAAACCTTCGACTATATATCAAAGGGTTTACTGCCCTTGGATGATTCTCTCTCGTAGCGGAGAAGAGACGTTGGAAGAACAAATACTGGATTGCTGCGTGCGAGAGGAGTGGGAAGAAGCAAAAGTAACTCTGGCGGCACACACGGACGAGGTGGTAGAAGGGAGAGGAGAGGACGAAGGGGAAGAGGAAGGACTCTGAGGATGCGGCGCGAGGATTCGGTGTAGCCTCGAAAAGGAAAGCCTCGCCGTTTCTCTCGTACGTTATTGCTGGTGCACCGCGAACAAGATTGGTTGCTTCTTCTGCTTTTGCCTTCTACCTCGCCTCGTAACCCTCTCCGTAGCTTCTATTTATCGGCTGTATTCCTATGTCTCAATACTCTTCACGACGTTCTCCACGACGTGGAAGAACTGTAAGAAATAGAGCGCCGGAAATATTTTTTGTACACTTACAACACTACATTACACATACATGCATTACGACTAAAATCAGTATTATTAACTTAAAATTACTACACGAATATTACTTGTGAGTTATTCAAGTTATAATCGTCTACGGCTAATAAGGCATGGACCTGTCTGCTCATCAGTTGTGGGATACCTTGTGCATCTCAATACGTCCCATGCTGTCCGATCGATCGATTAAGTAGGATGGTGGAGAAGGAAAACGAGGAAAGAGGAATACGGCAAAGCGGAGGAGGAGCAAGGAGGTGTGGATACCCATGGCATCTACTCTCTCCTCCGTTCTTTCCAGACTCAACAGACGTTGAGTCTGGAAGCTACCTCGATGGCTGCCTGCCTACTTGCTGGCCTGAGATGTTCGCCTGGTAAGCTGGCTGGCTCGCTGGTTGACTGGCTGGCTGGCTGGCTGACTGGTTGCTTGCTTCGGCTCTCGATTACTTGAAAAACCGGATTCCTTCTGCGCGAAACTGTGTTTCCCGACTTGTGTTTATGTACCAACACAACGCCCGGGGAACAATATTGGTTATTCCGCTGCGTGTGTATGCATGCCACGGCAATCGCGCATCTCCCCGTTACACTTTACTTTATCTTCAATCGGCCTAGATTCTTGCGCTTAGATAAACGCCGCGATCGTCACTTACGCACTGTTTCAGTAGAACAAGAAATCGAGAGTCAGAGATTTCACGATTCGACGATCGAAATTTGGAACGGAAGAGAGCAGCGCTAGTGGTACTCGATGAGTCGCGATGTCATCGGCTATAGCCCGGAGGGTCGGTGTTCGAGGGTTAAATCCAAGGGTTTCGAGGGAGTCGGTGTCAAGGGTAAACGTATACGTGCCTAAGCACAAACACGCCCGTACAAGTATATAAACATGCTTATGATGGAGCAGAACGAGCGTGGACTTCGTCGTTTGGTAAGAACAATGGCGACGGGATCGCGGATACGTCGGAGGATGGAGAGGAGAAAACGGACACAAAGGGCATATCTTCCGAATAATTTCACATGGCCCTCTGTTCGCCCGGTAGTTGGTCGACCGAAAGAAGCGCGCGGTCCTTCACTTGAAAGACGAAAAGAACCGCAACGACGAGTCGAAATCCCGCGACGCGCAAGCCTCGGGGGAAAATATTTTCGAAGATCAAACACGCTGAAGCTGGCTGCACTGTTCTGAAATAGTTTCTATTATTATAAAATTTATGCAAATTCAATTTTTTTTCTTGATGAATTTATTTCGTATGAATAGTAAATTGCGGTTTAATATTAATATTGATTTCACTCTCCTTCCTCTCTCTCTCTCTTTCTCTCTCTCTCTCTCTCTCTGTATATTATATTTTTTAATATGAAATACGTCTTTGAATTATACACAGACATGTATAAAATGACGTAGCAATTTCTAAGACAAGATATATTCGATTTTATGATGCTTAATAAATTCCATTTGTGGCACACGTGTGTGGTTCAGCCTTCATTCATCCGACCGTCGTGGCGGCGAGTCGTAGGACGAACGAAGAGACGTGACGAGACCGACGAGAGATACCGGGCACTCATTTAGCCCGGCAATTTATTCTCGCGTTTTGTAATTAACACCAGGAAAGAAGTAGCAGAAGTTATTCTTCTCCTACGGGCACAGGACGCCGTGGCACGGGTGGAAGCGACTACTCCGGTCAGTCTGCCTCCTCCCCCTCCGTCATTTCGCTTCGACTCGCTCCACCTTCGACTCTTCCTCACGTGAAGAAAACGTACGTATTACTATGAAGCGTCAGGGCGGTTGAGGCCCGGAACCTCCTGGACCAACTTGAGAATAAGAAACCGAAGAAGAAGAAGAAGATGATGAAAATGGAGAAGAACGACGAAAGGAGGAGACGCAGATGAGGTGGGAGAGAAACGGAAAAGAGACGGAGAAGAATGGAGAAAAGGAAATAGGGGTGGGAGGTAAGAGATGAGGCGACGGCGGGGCGAGAGCGAAGGAGAACGGAGGAGGATGATGGAGGCCTCTCTTCTGCATGCCACCGCAGTCAGCCCCAGACAGAAAGCGGTCTGTATAATTATGGGTTGTCACCTCATCAGCTCTGGGAGGGGAAGGGCCGGAGGAGAGGTGGCGGGGAGCATTCATCGTCTGCGCGGGGGCAGGGGGCAGGAGGTTATAGGAGTGCAGTCTTTAGCTCAAATTGTGTTTTATCGTCTTTCGCATTTGGCTTTAGGGTCCCAGCGACCGGAGGGTGATTGAGCCGCCCGGAGCGGCTCCCTTCCTTCTTTCGGGAGGGGGTCTTCGTCCGATGTCTTCTCGAAAGGTGTCCGTTCTTACCAGACGCGACGCGACGCGATGCCGATTCTCTGATATAATCACGCGTCGCATGTCCATTCTCTCTGTCTCTTTCTCTCGCTCGCAAGCGGGTGTTCGATTATTACGAATGGAGCGGGTTAAACGGGACGATGGAGATTTTGACGCCCGTTTAAAAGAGAGAAGGAACGCGCACGCATCGTTCTCATCTCTCTCCGAGGGAGACGAGCGATATGCGTACATAAGCGTCACGCGTCAAGGATCCCGAAACGTCTTCATCGATCGTGGAATGCCGACGCTGCATGCATTGTGGTCGGTAAATACGTATTGTCGGAGCTGTAAAACCGCGAAACGTGCGTTTTAGGTATCTTACAATGATCGGGACGTGCCCTCTCTCTCTCTTGCTTTTGTGTCCATTTCTCGGTCTCGGCCTTCCTTCCTTTCGCGCATATACATGCGAGTCTGCGCGAGGGCACATATACAAAAAGAGGCGCTCTGCGCGAGAAGGTACTGAGGCTAAGTGGCGAGTTTAGAGGGATTTCATTAAATCATATGGATTGGGGATAATATATGTTATTGAGCGGAGCGTTCAAATCGCGCTCTATAAGTTGTAATAAGTCCAATTTTAGGGCCGGTCATGGGCCGGGTCCCGCAGTGGTTGTCGGACGATTCGGTCGCCCGCCGGCTGCCAATTGGCCTGCGGCCGGCACGGAATGACAGTCACTGGGACCGGCGAACCCGCCACTTACTCGTCAAACGGCCAGCCGGTCTGCCGAAATCACTGCCATTTAGATAATTTGTAATGAATAGGCACCACTCATTCCATACCCCTATCCGCTTCTTCCTCTCCTCGTGCTCCTTCTCTCTCGCGCACGGTCTGGGACCCGAAAGTACGCGCCGGTCAAGATTGGCAATGACAACAGTATAGTTTATCCAATATTTCATAGGTCGGCGCGGATGACGGTTCCGAGAAAGACATAATAAATCGCGATAGAGAATGCCACGAGCCCTCTCTGAAACCGTCGAGTTTACCCGAGGCCACTTAAGAAAGAATTCGAGATTTCATCCTCGCCCGAGCGGGAAGGAATGACCTCGACATGTTTTAAATGGGTGTGCATTCGCGCTCACAGGGAACGCTGCGAGTAGGCGTATAAACGTGATTGTTAGGCGCTGGAGTGAATCTACGTCACTCCGAGTGCAGTAAGGTCGCGTATAGACGTCGAAACGCATTCTCGGAGAAAACGTATCGATGCCGGAGCACTGCGTGTCGGCGTAACAAATAGCGGGACGTGGCGTGCGACGTCGCGTCGTTCTTCTCGCGAATTTTTCCCGCGATGGGAGACACGTGCCGAAGGTACGCGGCATCGATCAAAAAACGTGACTGCGCATACATTATCGCGCCGCGTTACCGACTAACGAGAGGAAGCGAGAAAAAGGGAAAGAGTCGGTTGCGCTCGTCTTGAAAAATCGAGGATTCGGAAGCGACGGCGAATCACGAAGAATAATACAAGCACGCTGCCGTACCTTCGATATCGAATATATAGGAAATAAGCCCAACACATGGCGAGAGGGGGAGAGAGAGAGAGAGAGAGAGAGAGAGAGAGAGAGAGAGAGAGAGAGAGAGAGAGAGAGAGAGAGAGAGAGAAAGGAACACCAAAGGAGCAGCATCCTCGTCCTTACTCGAGGGGGTAGACATGGGGCTAATCCTGGCATTTGTTAACGCGTTTCTAATAGATGCTCTCGGTACGTTCCCGCTCGCCGCGCGCCGCGATACGCTCCCGTAGCCGGCCGGAGCTTTCGGAGGATACGGAGACTCGCCTTAATTTTCGATTACATCCGCCCTGTGTAATTAGCCCCATCCTACTCACCGTTACCCCCTTTGCTCGAGCGTTCGCTTTAGGCGGCGCGCGCCCGGAAAATCGGGACTTAGCGGCAGACAGAGGGATTTGATCATTTCTTCCTTTCTCGGTCGGTTTCGCATCGGAGAGTGATTTCCCGTAATCCCATCGGGTAATAAATAACGACTGAAGACGAAGAAGCACGCGAATAACGATAAAAGGAGACTTTTCCTCCCGCCGCCGACCTGCAGATCTTGCTTACGCACTTCGGATATAAACTCGACGACGGCGCTGAGCAAGATTCTTAATGCGGAGCCGGCGCTCCGGATTTTTAACGCGTCTCAATCTTTCTTAACGACGCAACGTGTGTCCGTAAGTGTGTGTAGCGACGTGCGAGAGCGAACGTGTGTATACGCGTGTGTGCCGGCGGACAAGCGCGTACACGCACACGCACACGCGCGGGCGTGTGTATAATGACACGGCGAAGGCGGCGCCGCACGTTTCGCATTATGATTTCAGCGCTTTGCTTTTAATTAAAATGCAAATCTATCGCAACGGAGGAGCGAGCGAGCGAGAGAGATCGGGAGGTAAGACGGATTACGTCTGGGGGCGCCACGACAAACACCGGAATATGATTAATTCAACGCAACCCCATCCTGGGACACCGACGCCACCACCGTCACCGCGTCCACCCGCCGTCCCTCCCCTCTCCCCCCATCACCCTGTCCTGCCTCGTCGCCACCCCCTTAACTCACCGTATCTCCTTCTTCCCTCCGTCCAACTTCCCCACTCCGACCTTTCGTCACCCTGCGTGACCTCCTCGACCAGTTTCCACGGACGACACGTACGGCTTTCCTTTCTCCATCTTCTCCTCGCTTTTCCCCCATTGACATCGAGATCTGTTTTCCGCCGTGTAAATACAGCGAGTCGTCAACGCACCGTGGAAACCGTGTCAGGCGTATTGACATTAGGTTCCGGAAGGTTCTCTTCAGGGTAATGCACTTGGATGGGGCATTTTCAGGACACGGTCGATGCCACCTGATTTCCGTTTCGTTTTTATATTGCGCAAACGAAGATCCGGTTCCCCTCTGATTAACTTATCCATTCCTTCCTTCTATCTTTTTTTTCTTTGCTCCCGCGACCGGCGCGATCCTAGGTCGCAAATTAACTCCGCTCCTACCACGCTGACATCTCTTTTTTAATCAGCGACATCAAAGGCTCTTCATTCCCGGTGCGTTTGGCAACGGTCGGAATCGCGTCGTAGCCGAGAGAGAGAGAAAGAGACAGAGAGACGAGACGGGGACGAGGACTC
Organism: Wasmannia auropunctata; assembly: GCF_000956235.1. Classification (NCBI taxonomy): domain Eukaryota; kingdom Metazoa; phylum Arthropoda; class Insecta; order Hymenoptera; family Formicidae; genus Wasmannia; species Wasmannia auropunctata. Next base: position 2,216,211 of record NW_012026779.1, read on the forward strand.
TTAATCAGGCGTGTCCTCTCGCAGAAGGACGCCTCGCGATTATGCGACTTATACCACGATCGCGAAACGACACGTTTCTGCTTTCGTTTTCCTTTTGATTTGAAGTTTCCCGTTTCGAGGCTTAGGCTTTCTTTTCTAATTTGTTCGTCTCGTAACCGCCTTTTGTTTTTGTGCTCCACAGGTCCGGGACGGTTTGGGAAAACTGCCGAGCTGCCTACGAAGATATTGTCAAACATCTCGAAAGGTAGGACATCCACAAACCGTATTAATAAAGGACATGAAAGGAAGGGAAGGGGGGGGGGAGGAAGAAAATTGTGCCGGACCGCGGTCATCGCGTTTACACGTAGAAATTTCGGGTGTGTTTTTGAGCGCGCGAGCGATAGCGCCCGAGCGAGGCGGGGGCCCGCGCAGCGCCGTTCAGCCGTGAACCCGTAATTCTCGATTAGCCGGAAAAATCGCGCTACATCACGGACGGCAGCAAAAATACAGAACGCAGCGCGCGGATATCGGGCTCGATGACGCCGGCGGCCTAGGCCGCCGCTGCACTTCCGATAAATCAGTATTACCGGGGAAGCTGGTATCGAGTTTCCGGTCGCGCGACAAGTTGAGTCCAGGCCTGACGTAGTAATGCCAACATGATTTGTATGGTGCGAGAGCTCGTAACCCTTCTGCTCTGCGCACCGCGCCCGTACGTCCTATCCCTCTCCTATCCGCCGCAAAATCCATCCGACCGACCGACGGGCCTCCGTTTCATCCGACACCAACACACAGCTGCCGCCACCGCCGCCGCCGTCGCGGCCGGAGAGAGCGAGCCACCGAGGTTTCCGCGTGATCCTAACCACTTGTCACTTCACGGCACGCAGATCATCGTCGCGACGTGCCCGTCCATCATTCGGGGATTAAATCATTCGAGCGCCTGCGAAATACTCGCGCTCGTCGAGCCATCGCTGCTCCGAAAGGGTTGATTTCGGGAAGGGGCTTTTGCACCCCCGCACCCCCTCGTCAGGCCTCAGCGGAGAGAGGGTGCGAAGCAGCGAGCTCCGCTTCATTATGGCTCTCTCTTTCTCCTTCGGGCTTGTTGTGCCTCCGCAAAAAAACGAAAGGTTGCGAGACGACAAAGAAGACGAGGGAAGAGGCGCTACGTGCGCCAAACGGCATTCCGAAAATCTTCAATTTCACCCTCTGCCGAGGAGGCAGTAGTGGGTGCGAGAGGATGGAGTGGGGTGCCTCGCGCGCCTCCACGGCGAGTCTGGCGTAGAGCCGTTAATACGGGGAGGGGGAAGGGGTGAAAATCGACACTTGGCCGTCCGAAACGTAATTTCCAATTCAAAGGCAATGACCACTGGTCGAGCCCCCGCCGCCGACCACTCACTCGGCCCCCGCACGCGCTTACCCGCCGCCTGTGCGCCGCCCTTTCTCTTTCTCTCTCTCGTTCTATTTGCTTTACCGTCGACCCCACCGTCGACTTCGTCAACCGGACAAACGCGTATTGTGATTTCAGCCTTTGACTGGTGGCCGTTCGATGGATATCGCAGGGGGTGGTAAATGGGCACGAGGCCACGGGGAGCGGATGTGGATGTGGGAAGCGGGATAGGGGGGAGGGAAGCGGAGGGGGGCCATGAGGGGGACCGGGAAACGGACCGGAGTAGCGAGAGCGACGGGGGTGGTTTGCTGTGGAAGGGCGGCGGACCGGCGAGCGCACCGTGAATATTCATGGCGAGAACCCTAGACGAATTCGGACTTGTTGCGACTGACACTGATGTAAACCTTTGTTTATCCTGCGTGGCCCGCGCGTTCGTTCGTTCCCTCGAGATACGCGCCGGCAGCCGCGCCGCAGCCGAGAGGGCGATCCTCGAGTATTTAACTGCGAGTTAAATTCTGATTAATCGACGGCGCCGACTTTATTAATTGTTTGTCCTTTTGATTTTACAACGTTCGCAGAACGCAGCCTGCGACCGAAGACTGAGTTACTCCTTCTGCCGTCTGTTTCGCCCTCTCTCATCCCCCCTCCCTCCCTTCGCCGCCACGTTTTAATCCCGATGATTTGTTCCCGCTAATCCATCTGATCTACTCGCTCGAAGGAAAACTCTGATTTTCCCCTTAACTCTCTCCGCCAGCTTGGTCAATTAAATCTCATTAACTCCGCGCGGTAAGTTCGTTTGAATGGCTCACATTGAAAATTTGGATGTGACATAAGATTTATCAAAATATTTTTTATCCATAAATAATGATTACATTTTATTTTGTGTATTCGAGAAAAAAAAATAACAGCTGCAGAATCGCAACTTTTACATTGACATCATAACTGCATCCATCGATCATTTTCTCTTTCACTATGAGTGATATCCACACAATCGAATTTTGGATATATATATATGACTGGCGGATAAGCAGTCGTTACGAGCGGATGAAGGCGGAGTTGCGAGAGACGCGCGGCTTCCATCGCGCTCCCGTCGACCCTCGGCGCGTTGCGGCGCGGCGGCGGTGGCGGTAGCGGCGGCGGCGGCGGCGGCGGCGGCTCGCGCGTTATGAAGTAAGTAATATTAATGGTTCCCCGCAGTCAGAATGTTCGGTATCAATGCGCTAATGTCGGCTTCCTGGCTTTAAAACTACCCAGTCATTCCGGCATAATTCAGGCGCATTGTCTGTCGCCGTCCAACTACCATCCACCATCACAGTTTCTCGCTGCCTTCCTACGGGTTCCTTATCGTTCAGGCATCCCCTTACGCGCTGCCTGCCTCCGCGTCTCCGTACCCGTCACCTCCCCCCTCCACCCCCCACCCCCCGTCCGTCGTCTCTCTTCAACCTATCCCGGACTTGGGAGCCACCCTCCCCGTCGCGCCCGCGACGTCATTAATTACGACGACGACGGCGACGACGTCCTATCGTCCAGGACATCTGCTGGAAAATAATATTCATAAAGTTGAGCCTCGTCGTTACGATCGACTCTTTCTGCTTCCTTTCTCTCTCCCTCTCTTTTCACCGCTCACGGGGGTTTTGCGCGCCTCTCTCGCTTCCTCTTTCACTTTCGTCTTATCCCTCCTGCCGCCGCCGCCGCCGCTGTGCCGAGCGAGATGACGTCGCCCATTTACATTTACGGTCATGGTTTCGTGGCTGCCGAGAGACCGCGTCCACAAAGAAGTATACCGACGACGGATGCAAAACGACGGACACGTCGAAACGCGTCGTAAGATATTTCACTTCTTGCCGCTTTGATAACCGCGCGCGATTACCGCCGACGTTGAACGTCGAGTCGTATCTCGGGAATGGCACGATCGAGATTATCCTACTCATTTAGTATAACACTTAGCTTAATATGAACGATTCGTCTCAGTTCGATGCGCACGTTAGCGTTTTATCCGATCCGATTAACAAAAAGATAACAGGCAAGATAAACGCTTAAATTTTTATAGAATATGAAATATAAATTGATATTAACAAGCACTTCTTATGAACGTCTGAATAATTTAGTATTTTATTGTCCTTTTTTTTTTAAATTGAACTGTACATGTATCGAGCGCGATGCAGTGTCATGCATCATCGCGCTTTAATATATTACATTTTAGCATTTCGATTTATCACATCCGGCTGACCATTGTATTGCAGTAAACGATTACTTTCAAGTGTAAGAAACTCGATAACAAAATGTACGCCATTTCGTGCGAATTACGCGGGAACAGGCGCTTATCACGTGGATGCCGCGGATAGGTGTAGGTCGAAAAGAAAAATAGCCTATCTCGGCGCAAGATCGGTCCCGGCTGTCAAACAATCGGCTCTCCCCTCTCCTCGCGTCTATTGCGGCGCGACGAGCGCGGCGAAACGGTTAATTCGACTCGGCGATCGCGCGGACGATAGCCGCGAGAGCCGTTCTCGCTCTCTTACCGTCGCGGGCGCCACGCTAATTGCGTTCAAACGAACTGTCAGCGCGCGGACAGGCACACGGCGTAAACACCTACGGAGGTATAACTATAGCTACACACGCGCGGCACATGTACGGCAGCAATGCGACGCGCGCGCAAATACGCGGCATTGTGATTAATACCGTTTACGCGGCAACCGGTCCGGGCTACGAGCTGTCAGCGTGCCGCCACGAGAATCCCCATAATTACGTGATGCGCCGCGACGCGACGCGACGTTTTCCGCCTTGTCCGCTTAATCGCGCGTGTATATCGACGCGAATTATTCGAACTATACCGAAGGTCATCTCTGATTGTTCCTCTCCTCCGGCGATTATTACGTCCTTTTTAATTTATATTTATTCTCTTTCTCTACTGCCGCGACTGACATTGTCGCGATTAATTGTCACGACGTATTATTATTACGTTGCATCAGCATGATAATTGCTTCGCCAGTTCTACCATTTTCTTTTTTATGAATAATCTGCGAGCGCGTGTGCGCCGTCAGATCGCCGACGGTGGGGGCCGGTGCGTGGTTCTCTCGCGTCTCAATACGCGCGCATATAGGTGCAGGAGGGCTTTATCCGGGCAAGATATCGCAAGATGGCAAATTGCGCTAAAGTAAAGTGAATTATGCGCGAGAATCGCTATGCGATTATCCCGGCGCTGACAAAGCGCGCGTTAGTCACGCTATCACTCTCGTTCTTCCATCTTCTCTCCGGCTCCGTTGTTCCACCGCGCCGTATCGTTCTTCGATTCTTCCGCTTGCGCCCACCCAGTAATTTCCCGACATAATTTTCGCGTGTAATTGCCGGTGTGCGGGCGCGATTGACTGGACGATTACTCAGATATTTAAAGAAATGCGATCTGCATTCGGGAGAGAGAGAGAGAGAGAGAAAAAAAAGGAAGGGGGACGGATGTTCAATCGGGCTTTAGGGTCGCCTTAATTTCACGAGAGCGGGTCGAACCTTTGCTCGCAAGGCAGGTATAAAATCCATCGTCGATCGCTTATATATTCCTCGCCTGGTCACCTTCGATCGTTCTCCGTCGATCGATTATGCCTGACGTTCTCGTGACGATCTAATCCCAGCAACAGACGACAATTAGCCCGGTGATTTTTTGCGCGACGCATCTCCTTCCTCTCGTCGTAGCGCCGTCCTGGCTCGCGTGATTCGTAGGAAGATCCCACGTAGTACGTACGGAAATGGACGGACGGCGGCGTGGACGGTCAGTCGAAAAACAATCGATTCGCGACAGCCGCCCTGGTTAGTTCGCGTTCTTGGCGAACTTGATCGATCGGCGGGGCTCTTCTCCGAACCGATTATCGGCCGCTTATCGACGACGACGGCGCGCTCAAAGGACGACGTAAGGGCGATCAGGTTACGTCACGATCTTGTCGTGACCGGACGGTCGTGAGGTAGATCCCTCACATTCTCCGAGCGATGATAATAGATCGATCATATACCTCCATGCACGAGGCCGTATACGTCCCGATTGCGACGCGGCACGAAAGGAATCGTAAAAGTCGCGTGCGCGCGCGCGTCGACGTCAATCGAGATCGTCGGGCGAGAGAATAGAGCGGCATAGGACAGATTAATGGATGCGCGAGTAATGAAAAGTGATATAAAAGCGGGTCCCGCGGTAGCACGTGGGCTCGAGAAAGAAGGGGAAGGGGAGACAACGCGAGAGTTGGAAGGAAGAGGTACACGGGCTAACGCGCTTGTTACATCAACGGTAAATCTTCCGACTCGTAAACTTCTCGGGCCAAGGCGAGCAGAAGTCGAGGTCGTCGCGCCTTCTTGAGGAAAGACGACAGGCTGCTCCCCCGAGGAGGGAGGAGCGCGGATGGGGAGCGCCCGGGAGAGGCTGAGCGACATTTATTTTATTAACTCGACTAAATTATTTATCGACCGGACGTTGCAGAAAGTGCCGTGACATCGTTTGTCCGAAATGATAATTAATCCCTCAACGCTCGGGGAACGCCGACGACAACGAGTCACTTTTGTATGCAAATACTTTGCTAATATTATGCGGCATTTCGCTAGAAAGTAAAGGAATTTTGATGGATGCAATAAATAATAGAGGCAGATTATTTTTCGCGGAATAATATTACGATACAATCTTTCTTGGAAAAGCGATCGCTTTTTCGGGGTCATTTACGTTGAAGATACGAGCGCGACGCGAGAGAGGAGCTCGCGGCTTTGGTGCAAGCGCGGTGCAAGCATACCGACGCGTTGCACAAGGGATGGCGGAACCGACGACGGGTATTACGGGGTCGAAGGGAATCATCCGGTGGAGAGAGCAAGAGAAGGGGAGAAGGAGGAGAGGTGTCATGTTGTGCCAACGTGCATTATTAGAACGTACGTCATCGGCCGGTAACGAGCCAAACCGAGCAAACTTTGGGACGCGGGCGACGTTGGCGACTTCAACGCGTCCACGTCGTCGTTGTCGGCCTCCGTCGGGGCACCGACAAAATGATGATTAATTAAAAACATAATTATAGTCGCGCGCCGTCCGCAAACATGTCCCCCGGATACTCCTACCGGACACTAATGTACCGTGAAATTGTCATCCTCCTTAGTTCTCCTCAGTATTTTTTCTCACTCCTCGCTCTCGTCTCGTTAAGCCGCCGTCTTTCGTCGGATATTTTCTCAGCTAGACGCGCGCTATTCGTGTCGCGGCATCGGTCGCGTTGACTAACGAGCTTGCGATCGTCGTTACATCGTTCTTTTTATTTGCCGTTGAACGCGCCTAGACGGGACCACCGGCGATGCTCGCGGTTTAGCTGATTATCGCGAAATTTTGAAAACACGTTTCCTCGATTTTTATTCCTTTGAACACGCGTGTTTTTTTTAGGAACAGATGTTGGATTGGTTCATTTGGGTTATATCAGAAATAAATTTAATTTATATACTGCTTATAGTATAAGTTTCTTTATGCTTTTTTATTTCGTTAGCATGATCTTTATTTGAATTCACCTTCTCGGTTGAAATTTAATTAAGACATTCATCTATAATATAATCGATCTTCTCATGTCTCTTATTCTGTCTATGTAACTACTATGTATCTTAATTAGGAACTAAACTAAACGATTTTGACGTTGAAATATCTGTCTTTTCGCCACCTCGCCTTCCGCTCGCCACCTCGTCAGATGCGTATTTTTCGCGCGGTATCGCGCGGCCGGCCAAGATATATTGTTATTAAATGGTTCCCCTTCGGCGCCGCACACACATGTCAGTATATTACGTAGTGCGGAGCTACGAACACGGCCGAGTGAGGGGTTACACGCGCGCTGATGTACTCTTATTTATACTCCCGCGACATGCGATTCCTCGCTGCACTTCCGGCGAACGCGTACCTTCCGCGCGCTCTCATCCCACTGTAATTGTGGTTCTTCTCCCGCTATCGATTCCGACCCTCGTATATTCTAGTTTTCACGGAGGAGAATTCTGTGGAACAAAAATCGATATAACTGGGAACGAATCTCGCCGAGAAATGGCGCTTTAAACGCAGATAAGAAATTAAGGAGCCTCCGTTGGAGCGTGGAGGTGGCGAGTCCGGAGGAGCGGTCAACGAGGACGTACGGCGCGGACGAGCGGGAGCGGCAGGCGGTTAATTGAAAAGCGGCCGGAAGGGCGTCGTTAAATAAACCGCGGACGAACGTTCCTGCGGTTCCGCGGTGCTACCCATTCGCAGCCTCGGTTTCACTGGCACTTTTGGTAATGAACTAATATTTGCAGTGTCCGTCCCGCGCGGGCGCGCGTTTCCGCTCGCGCGTGTGCACGCGCGTCCCTTACGTGCGTGCATGCGCGCGTAGGTTAGTAGGTAGGTTGGTAGGTATAGGTACGTGCGTGCGCGCATATACGGGCACCGGACACGGAGGTGGAGGTGTGTGGACACAATCGTCGGCGTGTTATCAGCGACCCTTCCGTAAATACGCGCTTGGCCCCGCGGGGTCGGACCCACATCACCCTCTCCCCTTGGCTCTCCCTAAACTCCCTCTCTTCTCTCTCGCAAACGGCGGTGCACATGCATCGTGCGTCGCCGCGCCGATGCATGCGCTCCGGCTCGAGAGCGCGAGAACGAGAGCTGTTACGATATGCATACAGATCAAATAGCTCCGTGTGTGCTTTGCATTCCCGACGATTGCGCCCCCCGAAATCAGATTCTTCTGCCTTCGTCGTCCACGTTCTCCCTTCCTTCGTGGCTACCCCGCGTGCTTTGATCAGTGCGAAGTTTTGCATGCGCGAAATGCGCGATGCGTCGCGTTTTCTTTTGAGATTTCTAGGCTCGCGCCTAATAATTCCTTTCGCAATTCCGCGCGAAACTTACGATAAAAGGATTTATGAAATTAAAATTGCAGTTAATATCTGAAATAATAATTTTTTTTATTGACAAATTTTTGTTAAGAAGTTTCTTTTTCTATTTTGACTCACTTTTTTGTTATATTGTGTCTAAATCTATCTCTGCGAAAAGATTTTAAGATTAAGAAGAAAGAGAAGAGAACAAGTTCAGAGGAGAAAGAGGAGAAGCTGGAGGAGCGTAAATCTCTCCCTCTCGCGCGATGGTACTTCCTGCGCGTGACAGCGCGACGAAAAGAGAAACTGAGTTCTCTCCCTCGGTGACAAACGAGCCGAAGTGGCAGCCACGGTCACTCGACAAGAATAATCGTTTTCCAATTGAAATCCAATAGCAACTTGGCGTGTGACTGCTGCTGCGACGCCGCCCCGTGTCCCTCTCTTATGTCCTCGCGCCCCACATTGATCAACGCTTCTAAAATGTTTTTGACATCGATTATGCGGAAGAGTATACTGGGCACGGGGAATACTTTCACTGCCACGTCTGCCCTCGCCACGTACGACGATGGAGGATCGCGATCGTTCTCGGGGAAGGCCACTCGGGCCAGCGCCTCGTCCGCGCGCAAAAAGCGGAACTTTTCGAGAATTTAAATAATATCCTTTTATATTTTCTGTCGCGCGCGAGCTCGCACAAGTAGCGGGGACATCGCGCCCGTACGTTTGCGCGTACGTCGGCCGTCATAAATCCAGCCGGGCGCGCTATGGGAGAGAGAAAATCTACAATTCTAAAGCTTTCCATAAAACACTCGACAAAACGCTTCGCCCGCACTTTTCGAGTGGCCACCGAGCCCTCCATCGTCGCCTCTCTTCCTCCCACCGTTCTCCTTGTCGTCCTCCTCCTCCTGCACTCCTCTTTCTCCTCTTTCTCCCTTCCCGCCTCATTCTCTTCCTCGCTTCTCCTCCCGCACACCATGAATCTGTTGAAATATGTAAAACCGTGTAACCTCTTCAATTTACATAGCCGCGTACGCGGAGAGGCCGCCGCGCTCGTTGCGCTAATTGATAATTCCGCGCACTGTACTCTCCCTCTCACGAGATACCCGCCTCCCCCGGGCTAGAAAATTGCGCGAGCACTCGCCGGCCAAAGCAAACAGTGTCGGGATCGTGGCCGCCGCCGCTGCCGCGAATCGTTTGAGCGTTACCATTCGCGCACGCGGTCGAAAAGATCGACTTTCTCTCGTGTTTCTCGAGGCTCCCTATTACGTAGAATCCGAAACGCGGATCTTAACGATTTCCGACGTTAACTCGCGGCATATACGTGCCGATTATATTACGCCAAAGAAAACTACTTGATCGCCCAGAACTCTGCGCCCCTACAATACGAGGCACTTCCTCTCGCCGCGATATTTTAGGTGATCCTTTTGTCAGAACTCACGCCTGCATGCCGAGAAGGAAAAAAATTCCTCTCTGGTGAAATTGTTTCGGTAGCGGCTAGCAGACGGAGCGCCCCGACAACGGGGAAAGAGAGAAAGAGAACGGGAGTGCCCAAAAAAGAAAGAGGCGAAGGAGAGGAGATGATGATGATGAAGCAAATGCCTCGGACGTTGTCTCACGTGATAGACGTCCATCATCGAGCACGACGAAAGCTCAACATCGCGAAGCGACACATAAATATATATACGCCTGGGCGCGCTGTGTTGATGCAACTATCATTTTTTCTCCTCTCGTCTCGTCGCCGGTAATCGCGGTCGCTCGCTTCGTTTTCGCCTCCCTCTTCCACCGCTATCTCCTCCTCCTCATACTCTTCTTCTTCCTCTTCGTTCTTTTTTTTCACACGCAGCGCACAACACCACGCGTGATCCACTGCGACGGCACGCCGCGCCGTTGCCACTGGTATTTCGGAGCTCGCTGAACAAACAAGCGCCGATAAAAGTACCGGGGGTATACAGTACATCTGGAAGTAGGGATCATCAGTCACGGCGCATCTGCGAAGCACTCTAGTTCTCTCTTCTGCCCTCCGCTTTTCTCTCTCTCTCTCTCTCTCTTTTCCTCTCTTCGTCACTATCCGTTTCCTCCTTCTCTCTCGCGGCCGTCGATGTCTCGGAGCGCTCACTCGTATCCACCCATCGCGAGCGCTAAAAACCATTTGTCATCGCCAGCGTAAATATGCTCCCGAGCGAAACGTGCATTCGACTTGCCTCCTCTTGCGAGAAATCGGAGGATTATTCTGGTGGTTTGACGCGATGGCGTGAAATGTGATTTTACAAGACAAGAGTAGATGCGCTACGAAGGAAAAAAGATAATCCCCATTTTATGAAATCTTTTAACACAAACGAATAAAATTCTTTTTTTTTTTTAATCGAAAAATTACATCGAAACTGTTGATTGTCGCGATAAAGCACGACGGTGAATCGATCCGTTCGAGTGCTTACGAAACACACGCCGATGTCTCGGTAACGACTAGAAGATAAAATGAAAACGCGGAAAACGCGAAGGAGGAAAGCGAAGAGAAACGCGTTTCGCGCGGGGGGGGGGGACGCGGGGCTTATCTTTATTTAGTGTAACCACACGTCCGCGCGCTCGGGGGAGTACCTTAAAAAGTTCGTCTAATAAAACCCCACGGCCATTTGTCAACGGGGGTGCGTAGCGCCCCGGGGGCCGCTCTGCTACAAAATGTATGTAAAACACATCGAGTCGACGTCGCGGCTCGTGAGGCCGTAACCGCCCGCGTCTGATGGGCCGACATCTAAAATAATAAAAGTTGCCTCCGTCATTTGTCAACGCTTCCTCTAAGGAGCGACGCGGAGCGCAGTCCCACCGCCCGCGCCACCTCGTAATTTCGCGATGTCGCAGCTGCGGACGCGTTTGCCGTCTCTTTCTCTCTTTCCCCCGTCCGTCCTTTCTTCACCCCTTGCGGAAGACACTGCGTGCTACAACGATTTCGTGTGTTACGGGCTCCCTTAATTTTACGAAGAGTCGTCTCCCCCCTCCCTCCCGTACCTCCCTCGCGGAGGGAGCGCGCGATTCTCGTTACCCCTCGTGGAATAAGAATTTGAATGAAGCTCGCGCGAGTCGAGGCTTAATGCGATAACGCGCGCGGCACGACGTGAGCGTCGTAAAAAGCACAAGCGAGGCATCTCGCTAAGGTCGAGCATTCATCTTCTTTCGGTTGTCTGAATATCTTTGCTCGAAATTGCTGCGATATTCAGGAAAGTTTTTTTCCATATGTATATTTATGTACGCATCTATATATGTACATACATATATATACATATATTATATATGCCTGCTTGTATGTGCCGTCTCTCTCTCTAGTTTTTCTCGCTACTATAATTATCTGCCTCTTTGAATTATATCGGACAATCGCGTGCGCTCGCGTTAAAGATTATTTACGGTCGAACGCGCTTGCATACATACGCATCGACGGCGTGCACTGACGACGATCGAAACTTTGTATACCCGGCGTTTTACGATACGTAGACGTTGGCTTAATTAAACCACGCGCATGAACGGTTCCCGAGGAGGCCGGAGCGGCTCCGTAAGGAGCGTTTCTCTCTTCTCTCCCTCTCTCTCTCTCTCTCTCTCTCTCTCTCTTTCTCTCTCTCGTCGACGCTTCGCCGGGGTATCCGCGGGGATCCCAAGGTGACGCAAAACGAGGCGTTTCCGTACTTTATGCCCGTCCGCCTTAATCCCTCGGCGATGCGGAGCGAGAGAAGAGAGGCGCGACGCGGCCTTAAAGTGAAATAATAAATAAAATAATATATCCCGCGTCCCGGTGCCGACTCGCGGACGGGGCAATAATCTAGGAGAACGAATGTGCCAGACGACTTTTATGAAACGATCCGAAGGGGCCCTCCTCCGCCGCAGCCCTTTTACACGCGTGTGTAGCTGAAAAATAAAAATTTTAACCCTTTCTCCTTCTCGAGAATCGAGGGAGAGATGTGCGGGAAAGGTGAGGGGGAGAGAAAAAGAGAGAGATATGGAAGCGACGGGATAAAACATTAAATACGGCTGCTGAACACCAGGGGCCGACAATAAAATTGTCGTAAACCATTCGCTCGAATAATACACCTGCTAGGCCGTTGTGTCGTACTACTGCCTCGTCTAATGTCCATTGCGATTCGTCGACGTACAGAAATGATTATACGACTTATAAAGAGATATCGATCGTTACCGTAAGCACACACGTATCACTTTATTAGATGGGTCACATCGTGCATTTAAATAATATTTCACGTTATACTCACGATTTAAATTTATTTATACGCATTACATTTTAAATATAATTTGCAAAAATAACACGTCGTCTCCTGTTACGATTTCCGTGAAGATAACTTATACGTGTTGTTCGATGAAAATGTATATTGCTTTTTCTTTTCGGCAAAAAGGGAAAAAAAGGGCGCATTAGTTCTGGAATGGAGATCGTTCCCGTTCTCCATCGCGGATAAAACGCGGTCGAGCCTCGTGGAAAATCTCGGGCTGTCCATAAAGTCGACCTCACCCCTCGGTGGCGTGTCGTTTCTGCATTGAAAGAATGATCGAGTACCCCGCGCCGAAAGGGCGCGAGCGAGCGAATGCGCCCAACCGACCACCATCAACCGGTGGTGGCGTTTGAGTGTAACCGCGCGCAGCACTCGCTTATTCCAGTTTATTTTCAAGTAACCCTTCACATTGCGCTAATGTATTTCTTTTAAGCCGCCATTCACGCCGCCCGACATTTCAATCCGGTCCATTCAGCGTCCGCGTCCCGCCCGCCCGCCTTTTCCGTGAAACACACGGCCGATCGATCTAACCAACACCGCGCGTCAATATTCACACGACTTAATCCATTCCGGCGAGTGACTCGTCATCTTTTTTTTTTCCTTTCACCTCTCCTCTCTCGGCCGCCTTTCCCTCGCTCTCTTTTACATATTTCCCATGCGTAGTCATTTTGCGATACAGCCGCCGCTTTCTTCGTCGATTAACCGTTGATAACGCGGATTAATAGACGGAATAGACGAGCTACGCGTTTTATAAAGTAGGTTATTAGGTAAATAATGTAGTAGTAAATAATGAAACAATAACTAAACATTTATTCATTCGATGAAAGATTGTACTCATATGATTGTTTGAGACAACTATAGAAATTGGATGTGGCCATCGCGAAATATTTGAAATAGCGAACGGGAGAGGGAATCGAGAGAAGGAGAGAGAAAGAGCATGCGGCACTTATGTAGGGAGAGAGGGTTTGATCGGGAGATAAAAGTCCATTGCTGCGTTCGACGTTATAATAATCCAAACGTGTACGACACGCGGCGAAAAGGGGTTACACTGCATTCCTGTTCGTTTCGATGTCTATAAAGCGCCGACAAAGGGGTCCGCCGATCGCGCGTGGGTTCGTTTCGACCCTGTGGATCGCTAAATATTTCATTTCGCATCCCTCGAAACGTTTAATCTCGATTCAGGTATCGCGCGTATGTAGTTTTGCGCCGATTCGCGCAGGTGATTACATAGGTCGGTCTCGATTTGCTCTCGGTTCATACGTTGCTCGAGGTATGTACACGTGTGTGAGAGTATCTTCACTGCAGAAAGAGGATATTGCAGATTGTATTGATTTCAACGGCATTTACGCAAGATTTTATTTCAGCGAAAATTCAAATTAATTAAAATTTTCCCTCGCGCGAGAAGAAAAAAAAATTTTTTTCAATATAATACCGATGAAATAACTTTTATCGCGACGAGTAGGGAACGAAGCGTATAGATATAGAAACGCAGTTATATGCCTGACTCCGATCGGACATCGAGGAGTTTCATTATTCGGGGTTGCGGTAGCTCCGTCTTTCTCATCCCACCGCCCCATCTTCGTTTACATTTATGATTTAATATGATCGTCCATTGTTACGTCCCCTCCGGCTATACCGGTCTCCCTTTCTTCCCGTACAAATATCTCGCTTTCTATCCTCGTTACCTATGTAATTTGAACGGGCTTTATTGTTGCTTCTTGCCAGAAGAATGTCTGCCGTTTCCCCCCCTTTTCGGTATCATCTCCGCACATTTCGTCTTCTTAACCCGTTATTTGGCATTAGTCTCCTCGGCGTTTCCCGCAACCACCGCGCCGAGTCAAGTTTATCGTATCGTAGAAGTTGCTCTCGGATAATACATTATTCTTGTATAAAGGAAAAAAAAACAGATTCTCTGTATTAGTTTAGAGTGCAAACTCGGAATAACTCGTGTTAACCGCAGTTAAAGGAACGTAAATCCCAATTAAATCGGCCGGCCGCGCGGCGGAATGACAGTGGCGTAATACAAAGGCGGCACAAAGGGACGGTCGTGCGCGGCATATTAAATTCGCACAGAATTCGACGAACTTTTCACCGGAGCATTATGGGTCGGCTATCTGGATGATGTAGCACCGAAGTTGGGAAGACTTTTCCGAGCCAAGCCTCCTGCCTCTTTTTCTCTTACTCTTTCTGTTCTTCCGCCGGTCATATCTTTCCTCTTATCTTTCTCTCTCTCTCTCTCTCTCTTTCTCGCTCGCGCTTTTCCTTGCTCGCCCTCTCTTTGGGCATAGCTTCCAGGGTAGCAATCTTTTATTATTAGCGCAGGCTTTACCAGACAATGAAACGAAAGGAACGGAATATGATATTGTAGTACAGAGGCCCGTCGGAAAGGGAAGCTATTGTCGGTCTCTTTGAATTTTAAAGTCAACGATCGATACGGCTCGGGGGATGCGCCTTTAGCCATGTAGCCATATAAACCGCTTCAGTCCGCCCCCTGTCTCACCCTCCCGTTCCACCCACCCATCGTGTGCTCGTCCTTCGAAGTCCCTTCACCGCCACCGGCTTAGGCTCTGGCTCTGTTTATTCGGGATCACCCGGTACGCGATGATTTCAAGCGAGAGATCACCCGCGCCTTCCCAATTCGCTGTTTTTTTCGCCGCGACGAAGTACGAAGGAGGTGTATGCGCGCCACTCGCTCGGGTGGTGCACGTTTCTTTTTTATTGCGATTCCAAAGGATAATGATAGTTTTCCTGCCACTTGCGATAATCCGGCGGAAGAAGTTTGCGCAACAAGTCGATGCAAATTGATGCAAATTAATAACGAGATATCGATATCCCGATCAATGTAGAAAGTAAATCTAAAGCCTGAGAAAGGAACTCAAACGCGCAGCTCAAGTGTCGATACTTGGACGGTAAACGGTCTATCTACTCACGCGCAAGCAACACCCTTCGCTCTCTTTCTCTCTCTCTCTCTCTCTCTCTCTCTCTTTTTCTCTCTCTCCGCGAGAACGGGAGTCGCAAGGCCCGTCACCAAATTGTCGGCGGGCTAATGATAAATTGCGCCCTCGGCCCTGCGGAAACGCCCCACCCGTGCGAGCACGGCGCACGGGGAATCAAATTGCAATTTGTTATTTGTAATTCCGAGTGTCGCTTAATATACTCCCGGCGCTCCCACCTTCCCTTCGCTCGCTCGGATGGCGCGGAAGGGTTAGAAATTAAGCGTAGGTTGATGAGAAAGCGCGAAGGTGCGAGGCGAAAGGGTTGCGAGTGTCATCTTGTTTGGTGCTAATAAACGATGATTAAGCGTGCATTTCCGTTATTTTTATCGTTATACTACGTGTGTACTACGAGAGCTAAATGTCGAACTGCAAATGGACGCGTCGCGTCTGAGAGCAAGGTCGTTACCTTCCGAGTGTCTTCGTAACGACAATCTTTCTCTTTGCCATTATCTTCCCACTTTCTCTATCTCTCAAAACGATTTCCATCGAAGAATTGACATAGGGAGGGAATCGTCGGTTGAGTAGGCAAATATTCGATTTTGTCTATTCAATTTTCCAGAAAAATGACGCGGCCGCCATCCCCAGGACCCCCTCCGCCCTTTCAGCCAAATATTATCGCTCGAACTCGAATACGCGACGAGAGCGGGAGAGAGAAGGGGGAGTCACGAAGGAAAAGAATAAGTTCGATCAGTCAGAGGGTGACGGTTACCGTTTCGGTTATGGCTTTCGGAAGCGTCGTCGAATCCTATTCTTGCGCAAACCCGATAAGAGCCCTTTTACGCGTATATTTTTGCACACGCGTCGTCTGCATCTACATACGTCGTTGTACGCATCCAGAAAGTGAGATGAGAATATCACGAACGCTTTATCGTATCATCTATTTATCTATCAAATCCGACAAAAAATTTTTTGTAAAATTAAAAATCTTCAAAGAGAATTAATCTATAAAAAACTTTATCAAAAAGTTTTATAAAAAATCTTGTATAAAATAAAAAATCTTCAAGGATCTTCATGATTAATATTGAGTCGCGGAAGAGAGAGAGAAGTCTGTAATAATTTCGGTGAGTACATATTACAAAAACGTCACGTGACTATGCGACTATACTGAAAACTGATCTCAGAAAAAGATATCAATATTCGATTTCAATATTCGAAAGAGGACTCCCGATATCAGTAAGGGCACTTTTCCGTTCCATATGCCCGTATCGCGAGAACAAAAAGTCTGTCTCGTGTCGCGCGTGCGATCATCCCTCGCGCCATGACTTTCGATTTTTTTTCTCACGGTGTATTTTTCTTGAATATACTCTGTCGGATACGCAGGGGGGGTATAAGGTACATGGCGGGTTGGCTGGCGGCGGCATCGGCGGCTGCGGCGAGAGGGGTCGGTATCCGTGAGTTTATTTGCGTTTTGCCTGCCGGCTGAGCATCGAGGCGTTCAGAAAAGCCGGGGAGCGATCGAACGGCGGAGACTTATCGTCGTCGAACGTCGAGCAGAGAATCGCGCGCCATGCTACGACAGGTCCCCTCTACGCGGCACATGCATCTCGCCCCCGTTTTGCTTCGGCCTCGGGGCGACGATACGAAAAGGGGTAAATCGGAATGGAATTATTTATGTGCGCGCACGTGGTCCTGATACACCGTCTAATCGATATAGCGCGTCGAAAGTTTTTGACGATCTCTCCGAAGAATCTGGGATTTGCTCGTGCTGTCAACGACGTTCAATTTTTATCTCCTGCGATTGAAATTTCTACGGTACGGATCTTTTCGTACTCTCTTTTTTTCCTTTTAGTCATCAGATATTGGATTTCTTTTCGAAATAAGGGGATTATTATAGTCTGCCGATACGTCGGTTCAGCAAACGTCTTCTTATCAGCTTCTCTGTATATTGAAATGATGTAGCTTCGATGCCACTCCGTACGACGTAAATCCAAATAGCGGATAAGGCTCACGAGGATACACAATCCTTCGGACGTACAGTACTTTCCGAAGGGTGTCGAAGATTTTCTCTCTGTGCTACGAACCGGAGTTTTTCCTCCTCCCGTTACTTTCGCATGAAAGTGGTACGAAAAGCAGCGGCGGGTTAGGGCACGTAAAAAAGTCCACGAGGGACTGAAATTGGGGTAAAAACGCCCCGGCGATTCGGCGTGAAACCCCCGCAGATTGACTCCATCCGAAACCGCGATAAGCCCCATCACGCTCTATCTTCCTTTCTCTCTGGCCCACCCTCTCGCCCTCGCCGACCTCTGTCTATGTGTATCTTTTTTTTCTGTCGCCGTGAAAAAAGAGAAATCCCGTAACGACCATCGATAGCCCTTAATCGAACGATCCCGGCTTTTCCATTGCTGGAAAGTGATTTTTATTTTCCATTGATTCTAATTTATATCGGCCTTTATGGGCGATGGTTGGCAGGACGAAAGCGCGTCGCGACGCACACGTATCCAAGATTGCAGTCTCGTGCGTGCGTGCGTGCGTGCGTGCGTGCGTGCGTGCGTCCGCAGTTGCGTTCAGACCGAGGGGTTGGCCCGCGGTTATCTCTCCGTTACGCGTTGGCAGGCATATGCCCCCGATGCTGCTTTCCGATGGGGGTGGTGCGTGGCGTAGGACGCGCGGGGGTAGGGCGCGTAGGTCATAATTTTCAGATTTATGTACAAATGTTGCTCTCGCCCGCGGACCGGGAGAACGCGGAGAGCGCGTTCCTCGTGGGGAAGATGCCTATCGTAAAGTTTCGCGGAGAATTGAAAAATGCTCTCGAGGCTTTTTCGCGCGGGGCGATGATGGAACGCGGGGTGGATCAGCCGTGGCGAGAAAGCCGCCCTTTCACAACCGTGAAATGACGATGGGGAGGGGGGGGGGAAGCGGTAGGAGAGAGGAAGGTGAGAGGAGGAGAGAAAGATAGCGGAACATGCCGCGGTGGCTGCGCCTTTTTCCCGATGCGCCTTAAATAATACCAGAAGAGAAACGAACGAATCGGGTAACGATCGTAGTTTCGCGATCGGCGTTCTCTCATTTCCACTAGTGTTTTACGAGAGACCGTAAAAGCGGCGAGTATAAAAAGCGGTTCGTTAAAATACAAATTGGCCGTGTTACGCGTTGCTTAAGCTACTCGTACGGATGGGCACGAATACACGAACGCGCATACGCACGTACACGCATACACACACACACGCGTACGTAGGGACGACAACGAGGTACATTCCTCGAGAATCGGGCGGGTCCGTTTCATAATTCAGACCCTTTCTAGGCACCCCTACTTCGCATACCCCCGAACGTCATTTCTGATGTATGACGCATAGTACCGGTGCACTCAAAGTGCTATCTGTTAACGAGCTTCTCTACTCGGGGCTTGTCTTACGCATTATACTTTATTACGGAAACCTAATATCTTCTCCGCTGACGCTATCGCTCTGTCCAGTCGTTTGTACAGTACATTAAATATTAACAGGAGGTAGTGTTACGTAAGAATATCATTCGGTTATTCTGATTACTCTCATCCCGCCGGTTCTCTTAATATATATCAACATAGGTATTCCAAAGGTAGAATTTATTCGCATTTATTAATCTGGGACGAAATAATAAATTGTTTGGCGAGCGCCGTAACACTTTTGTACTTTTAAAGTTCTTATATTTTGCAAAAATCGCAATTACTTTACGTCCATGCGTGTAACACACTTAAAATCACGAGGCGTGTCGGTGCGCCATCATGCGCGTGTGCAGCACATATCGCCGATCTCGCCAACAGAAGGTTTCAGAAGGTTGATTATAGATTTTCGAGTACACGCCAGTCGTTTTGTCGAGGCGCACAACATTAGCTGGGCTCCCCTTATCTCGCACGTAGGAGCACGTGTAAACGACCGGTCCGGCCGCTGCGTGCGTACACGCGAGGACGAGTGGAACCGCGAGCGAAACGGCGCGGCGCGGCGCGGCGGCGCAGCAGTTCGACGCGAAGCTTGCGTGGGTCGCGTTTAACGAAAGAGATAGCATCGTCTCGGCTTCTCTCTCTTTCTTTCTCTCTCTCTTTCCGTCTTGCGCCCCGTCCTGCTATTTCCACTCTAACTGCCGTTCCGACGTTCTAACGGTTACGAGTACTCTCTGGATTCTCTCGGTGGACCGATGACAGAAAGATCGTCCTCTCTCGCGTCGTTTTCTCGTCATCTTGCTTAAGCGCTCGCGTCTCGAAAGTTATCACCTACCGCATTAACGCTTCTGTCCGCGCCTCGTCAATGTGACATTCTGGTGACTAACGTAAAATGCGTAGTATTTGTATATTTTATCCGTTTACATTTCCCATATCTAATGCGAAATAAATGAGTATTCAGCAATCTCGCGAGAGAGACTATTGTGACCGTTCACGTTAAGTCCTCCCGGCAGGATCGTCCTCTACGGAATGAATTAACAAGGTTTCTGTGTCCCGACCCGAAATCCGAGGCGAAACGACCGGGGCCGTCGAAACGGTCCGGGAGTCGTTTGACTAAACAGCCGGTTATCTCGTCGCTTAATCAGCATTGTCTCCTTAGCACCCCCGGAACGCGCGTAGGTTGGTACCCCACCGCTAGGGGGTGGAAGAGGGTGGAGGGAAAACGCGGCCGTTGCGACGTCGAAGACGGTGTGCATGCCCCCGAGGAAACAATTTAGCTCAATCAACATTTCTAGGCGAATCTCGGGCGTCGTCTAATTAAACCGCTGTCCCGCGCGAGGATAAAGTCGGAGGTTATCGCCATCGTCGTATCTGATCCCCCCTCGGCCGGGCTTAATCCAACTGCGTTTCCACTTCGAGGCCCGGGCACGAAGTCGCGCGCGGGGATATATACATATATATGCACGTGTATCGCGGGGTGTCGCTCGCGTGGATGTGAACGTATCCTTTTACATATATATACGTATACACGGAACGGGATAGAGGAACTCAGGGAGAGTCTCATTTCCTGTCCGCGGGGGTTCCGCAAGGGATACATAATTAGCCCGGTTCGTCGGAACGAAAGGAGGGGCCGTCGCCGCCGTTGCCGCCGATCTTCCGCTCCTTTTCCTTTCATGGGGAGATGCTGGGCGCATCGATTTCTCGAAATAATGCCGACTCCTGTCACAATCATATTCAGCCAATTTCGGTTTTTGTACACCGTGAATCAACGTCATTGCCACGACTCCGACCGTCTCGTTAATATCTTAGCACCGGCACCGGAATGATCCGGGCCAATTTCGGAGGATCGCGAAAGATCGTGAAAGCGAGAATGGATCCTCGCGGCGGCTATTTCCGCCGCGTGGAAACCATCGCGGATTTGTGTGCAGACGTCACAGTCAATCGCGAGACGCGCGCTGGGTAAATTAATCTCAATCGTCGGCGGGCCTCGTGTCATTTATCATGACTCGTTACGAGCGGAAAGGCGCGAGGGCGAAATACACGCGCGGATTGATATGGAGTTAGCTACGGTAGCCTGTGTACGATTGCGTCGTGACCGCCGCTCGGATCTATCAGTCAAAACGACGAGGGTCCTGAAGAAGTGAGAACTAATTTAAAAAATGAGGGGCACTTGGATTGAGCGGACGTAAAAAAATAATGTACCGAGTGTCGCGCATCATTTTTGTTTTTTAATGTTTTCTCAATGTAAAACAAGGATGTTTTTGACTGCGTGCGTTTCTGCGATCGCGTATATACCGGTACGCATTCCTATGCATTCTTGAAAGTACAGCATATAGTGCAGTACGTCAGTTACTTGATACTATATCCGGCAACGAAAATGCCGATATGATGTTTATGGATTTTGCGATAGCGCTGCTCTTGTTGCCGAATACCGGCGATTATTTTCCGATAGACAAATTCCGAAGCGGGAAGTGTTTATTAGAGATACATTCAGCGTTTATTCAATACCGCTGGCATACTATACACGAATATCGTACGGATGCTATTGTTGAGGATCGGATCGCGATGTTTACGGAAAAAATTTTTTCTTGTTTTGGGTCAAGGAATCCGCTGAAACTTTTCGCGATGAATACATAATCGGTTGTTTACAAACGAGAAAAACGAGATGAATATTAATCATTTGCGACGATGTGGACTGAATTGAGTTTACGCGATTATACCGTATACCCTCGAAAAACGTAGCAGTAATTTTCTACGAGATTTGGCGTCGAAGTAGAGTCGAGGTAAAACAGAAATTAATGTCAGAGGGTCAAGAACGTCTTACTTCTTGGCTATCCCCATCGATGGCCCGTGGAATGCCAGGCATCCGCTGATTGAATCCGGAGGAAAGGGCTTTCCACGGGTTGCGCACGGTTTGATAAATGTTGTCCGTCTCTCGCGATATGCCGGATAATATCTGTAAGGATCTGACGGTGAACACACAGAAGGATAGGACGCCCGGCGCCCTTTTTGCCCGGCGACGGCATCGTTTGTAATTCGAGTCCAACGCCCTGCGATTCCGCCCTTTCGCGCGGAAGGAACCGGAGTTTCGACGCTTGTACCACGTCAGCGGGGAATCTCCCGGTATAATTTATGGTCTCGCCGCATCGCCGAATTAAGTCTCCCATTTTTTCTCTCCTCCCTTACGTTTGTTTGAATTAGATCGCGTTCTCTCACTGAATTGACGCGCATCGTGAGCTCGTATAGTTCTTCCTCTGACTCGTATAATTGAATAATTTAACGGACTTCAGGCTTCGAAGGCCGTTTGTTCGGTTGTAGATGGTACCATTATTGACACAACACTTCAGAAAACACTGTTTTACAATTGCAATGGGAAGGATTCCTTTCAAGATCACGTTGCGTCTGCAACGAGGACACTCGTTACGAGAGTCGCGGAACCCCTTTCGCCTCGAATGTCACGGTCCTAAGGGTGGAATTTTCACTCCCGGACTCGCAGAAGCGCGCACTCTGGATCATGTTACGAACCCTCCACGCGGATCCAGGTCGTTTATTATTTCGACTTGGTCGAAATATCTACGAGGAAGCGATCCCCTCGAGAGATACATACGCGCGCGGAGAGAAAACGCTTCGCCTTCCTTTACGAAATTAATTTTGTGTACAGAATTAACAAACGAAGTCTCTAACAATCGAGTCGGTGTCAGCTGGCGTATTTTGTTTTTTTTTTTAACCAGGGCCAACCGTTTAATTCCGATACTGCGAATTATTTCATCGTTACCTCCTGAGAATTTATCGTATGCAAAGTAGACTGAAATTTTTTTGACGGTGATTAAAATTTTCATTTCAATCAACGTCCCTAAAATATTTTCGTCTCATGGATGCCTGGTTGTTATATGAATGTAATAGTGTGTCGATCGGTATTACGACGTTCGGGCTTCCCGTTACTCGATAACGGGATAAACGCGCGAATAATTGGGGATTCGCGATTTAGGGTAAAAAAAAAGTGTTTACACGCCGCGACATGCGACGACGCGTCGTGATAAAAATTCATTGGCGTATGTGAATGCTGGAACGCCGATGGCACGTGCATCGTTTATTAAAAAAGCTGTTGGACGGCCGCCCCGGATCGAAGAGCGCGGGGACATACCTTCGCCATTTTACAGAGGCCCTTTGTCGTGCCGAAATTACAATTGCTATCGTCATTATCGGATGCGTTATGCGCACGATGCGTTTGGTGGACGTGGAAATCCCTCCCCATTGTTTGTCGCGCGTCCCGTTTTGATCGAAAACGTCAAAGCGGCCGAAAAAACATACGTCTCCCCGGAATGCCGATCGGAAAAATATGACCGAGAGACAGGATCCCAGGGGGGAAGGGTGGAGGAGAGAGGGTGACGGGAACACAGGGGGATGCATTATCGGATACAACGCGTTGCCTCAACGCGTTAGATCCGCGAGACGGCGAGCGAATTCCGCCACGAGGATCCGCGAGCGCGAACCGATTTCGCGAAATGATCTAGAATCCTCCGGTGGCCCCCGCTCTCTCGGCCTTCGGAAACCTCGCCGCCTCTTAATGAACTCCCGCTGTTCGCGGCGGCCGTTTCTGAACGGTCGGATAGGGAATCCCCGCGGAGTCCATCATTACCGACTCAAAATTAAAGCTAAAGATACAGAAGGGTGCGCGCGCTTTCATTTTCGGCGCGGCTTATTAGTTTCGCGGCGCGCAAAGCGTGGGCGAGCCCGCGCGGGATTACGATTCACCACGAGAGCCGTCCCGGCCGCCGATTATTTATCGACGAATTAATAATTGCGACGACGCACAACCGAATTTAATATAAACGTTTCAGCTTCACCCCCCTCCTTGGCTAACGAGGCTGTAATTTCGACTGGTGGATACCGGCGCCTCGTTATTCCTCGTCGAGAAAACGGCTCTTCCCCGCGCGCCCGGCTGAGGCAGCGGCCCACTAATTATTCGTCGAGATCCGTGAGCGTATAGAAGCCGTATTACGCGCGCATAATGAAACCCGTATTAACGTATTCGCGCATACGCGAATACGCGCGGGCGCACCTATATATACACGCGGATACGCACGGCGCGGACGCCGCGGCGCCGCCGCCACCGCCGCCGCGCCGTAACCGTAGCCGTGTAGACACGGAGGAGAGCGCCGCGACGTCGAACGTAATATTCGACTAATTACAAATTTAATAACCTCGGTTCGTTGCCGGTTATTGCGAGGCCGCGACGTCTAAATGAATCGACTCTGCAGTGCGCTCTTGCGCGCTCCGTCTCCCTCCCGTTCACCCCTTCGCTCCTTCGCCTTTTTCCTGACGTTCCCACCCCATTTGCCATTTCGCTTCTGCAGATTATCGACGACTCCGTCGTCGTCGATAGAGAGTGGGATACAGATCGCGTGAAAGGTACGGGACCAAGTTTTACCGTCGGTTGCCTCTGTGTCTTAATGGACTCGTATTACCAATTAAAATTTAATCATCATCGAAATTAATTCATTACGCTATTCGAACGTTCAATGGCGATGTCTTGTCGAGCCATTATTATGCTCAATGGGGAACTCTCCATACTTTTCTCCCGCTTTTCTATTACTTTTATATTATACGATTAGATTTCTGTAATATCCACGCTGCTGGCCATTTCAATCACAAGGGCGAAATACTCTTCTTGACTCCTCCTAGTCAGGGAATCTTTACATTTTGCGGCCTGCGAGGTGCGCACATAAAGGCTCTCTCCGTTTCCCTTAACACTGCCGTAACTTATCGCTCGTAGACACAGTATTTCTCTCCGGCTCTTTGAAAGCATTTTCTCATTAAAAAATTAAGGGTAGGGAGGGGGCCGGAGGCAAGCGGGGGGGGCGAAAAGGAGCGAAGCGGTTGCAGAGGGACGGGCGGGAGTGATGGAGGGTGAGGGGGACCGGAGTTCGCGGTGCAGAAACGAAGCGTGGGTCTGAGACAGGAGGGTTTTGTGGCGGCGGGCAGGGGCGGGTATCGGGGGTGGACGGAGGGGTCGGTAAGTGCTCTGCGGCTCCCAGATGCGCCCAATATTATGTTTAATGATATTAACTTCTTACTTAATGGTCCGCGGTTCGATTCGAGGTGCGAAAGAGTCGCTCCCTCTCCCTCTTCCGAACCGCAGCTCCCAACCGAAGCCGGAAAAAGTATACCTCGGGGAATAATTTGGCAAGTCGAGTGCGGAAAGAGTGAAAAAATGAAAGAGTCAAGAGATGCGTGGGAAAGAGAAAGAGAAAGAAAGACAAAAGGGGACTGCAAAGAGGATGAGAGAAGAGAAACGGATACTGCAGTGCGGTGAAAGAACCTAATCACTTGGGGAACACGTCCATTTGCCTCTCTTCTCTCCCCCCCCTCTCTCTGTCTCTCTCTTCCTCTTCTTGCAAAATAAATCTGCGACTACGCGGATGACCTCCGCCATAAACTTCGTGATAAAAGCCGCGGCATCGGCGGGCACATTCCCCTTTTTCTGCGGCAGTGCTGCCGAGGGTCGCTCTCGCCCTCAACTCTTTACGCGCGATTAAAGAATCTGTCCCTTGGCCAAAGTGCTTGTACTACGGAACTTTTGTCACTCGAAAATTATTTTCTTTCTGCCGCGAGATAATATTATCTCGAAGAAGCAACCTCATTAATTATATCGCTTCTTCGCGACGGTGTTAATAATTCCTAATTGTTCTATCAACCGCGATCTGTGAGAAATCAAAGATCAATTATGCCTTTACGTGGTTGGAGGAACAACGTTAAAATGTAATTTTGTACGAAGCTTTTATCTTACTCGTTTCCCACGGCTTTACGATGGGAACTGCTCGATTCCGCAATCCTCGCTCGCTTCTTAATGCGAATCGCAACGTCGAGACAGAAATCTAAATGATAAGCCACGATGGAACCCGGAGGCCGGAGGCACAAGTGCCAAACAATACAAAGCTGAGATTAAAAGTTTCTTGTGACGCGAGAACGAAAAACCGTGGTGCCGCATTAACGAGTGAGGATCTCATAAAAACAGGGATGTGCCCGAGGAAATCGAAATAAAATATGAAAAAAGGAGCGCATATCCTTTTTAGAAATTCGTTTTTCACTCGTCATATAGGCTCTGCTCTTAGAATATCTTTTGAATGCATTTGATTAATTTATCGTTGGCGGCATAAAGTGTGATTCTTCTTCGTGGCGTTGTCGTAGTGGGTTAAACAAATGCGAGATGTGTGTCGCGACGGACAAGGCGATTAAGGACGATAATGCGCGGTGTACAATGATACGACGAGGACCGTCACCGGTGTGAGACCGGTACTTATCTTCCTACGCGGATCCCTTGCCCAGCGACTAGAATAATTATTTAATTAATACCCTACGTAGCGGCGGAGTCCACCTCCGCGCTCGGTCGATTTAAATCCCTCAGATTAATACGAAACCTTTCTTTTCTCTCTTCTTCTTTGTTGCAGGCTCCGCGAGGAGAGGGGCGACGCCGAGAGAGCGCTGGCTTTGGACCACAAACCCAGGGACCTCAGCTCGCACAATGGTAAGATCACACAAGAATGCACGTGTATGCTCGATATCTTAAGTTTATTCATTAATTCTAAAAACGAATTAAAAACATTGCATAAAAAATAATACATAAAGACTTATAGTGATTTGCAATTTCCTACACTGAGAAAAAAAAGTGTTAAATCAAATGAATATTTCTTGATAAGTAACTATACTCTGTGATCACGGGCTGTCAAATATTTTGTTAATTCAACAAAATACTTGTTGACTCACAAAAATATTGTGTTAATATTATTGATGTATGTTTAATTCAAAAACATATATAATTGAATCAAAGACAAACTGTCAATAAAACGCATTTAATTGTTTCAACAATTTTTTTTTTCATTGTATTGATTAACAATTTGATGTGTATATCTATTTGCAATTATTAATCAACGATCAATCGAAAATGTTTTTCGATTATGTTATTCGATATGTAACATAAAAAATATTTTCATTTCTAAAAGGATGTTGTGAGTTACGCCGTGTTGTGGGCATTACAGTTTCTAATGTTATTTCTCGTATTCCTACCTGCCTGTTGTAGCGCCTGTCACATGGATTAAGTGTGTAACGCGAGATCCTTAATCGTCAGAGTGTTCCCTCCGGGAAACACGTACGGTCGATCGATGCGGACTCGAAGTCAAGCGGCGCAGAAAGATTTTTGACCGCGACATGGCGCGGCGCGGCGGTCCGAGAGTCCGCGCGCGTATTCGTTCTTTTCTGTATTTCTACCTTTTCGTTCTTCCCCTTCTGCCCCGTGTGTGTGTGTATGTGCGTGCGTATGCATCCGCGAAGCGGTCGAACGACGAACGTTTCGGGCGTTTAGGATCCCGGAGATTAAGTCCGATATCGGGTTACGTCCTGACCGCCGCGCTGCGGCCCCACATCTCCTTCTGATTCCCTATAATATTATAATCCGTCTGATGGAACTCTTTATCTTCCGCGACGGGCCCACCTCCGCCCGGGACACGTTTTCGACTTCCACCTACGTTTCGTATTTTTTGAACCTGTCAAATAATGTCCGTGCCGCACACGCGTACGAAGATCGATCGTATTTGCATATTTTAGTGCGCACGCAATTAGATTTGTGGCAATCAAAATCACATTTCACGCAAGAGAGAGCGAGAGAAAGAGAGACCCTCGATCGCGTGTGGGTTTTCGACTGGGACTCGCAGAGCCTTCAACGGCGGCCGGCGTATATGGAAGTCAATTTAACGTAAAAGATGTACGATTCATTAGATCGCGCCGGGGAAGAGCGCCGAGAAAACCGCGACCCTTCTCTTTCAATGGCCAACGAGGTACATGGTGCTCCGGCGCGGCGCGCGTATACGTGTGCGAACGCGGCAGAGGAGGCGCGCTGGTCCCTCGTACTATACGTACGAGATATCCGTTCCGAGTACTCGTGAGATCACGAGTGGCCCCGAAGCAATGCGTCAGCGCCGACGACCGTTGCCCAAACAGTATCTATCTATGTCAGGATTAAAATACTAGGATATCAAATACGCGCGCGAGCGCGCTTAGACGGACGGAGCAAGGAAAAAGGGATGCGGAAAGAGAAAGAGGTGGTCGGGACGGGTGGGCGGTCGAGGGAGAGAGATAGGGAGGGGACGGGGAACGGGGGATTCGAGGGAGTGGATAGTCCGCTTGTTCTCGTCTAAACGGGGGATGCGCGGCGGTAAATAAAATCCATCAACTTGTCAGTCCGGTCGATGGACGCGCTTCTCGTTCTTCGTAACCGAACGTTCTCCGGGAAAGATTGACGCCAGCTTTCCAGCGTTATCGTGCCGAGTGGATACACGGTTGCGTTGTCAATCCGACATACAACATACACAAAAGAGATATACCTTTACGTATAACACGATAGGCATGCGAGTATATGAATTGTAATCCCTAATTGATTTTCTCGCAATGTCCGTGCGTTTTCAGGCTCCTCCAACGGTCACAGCCCGGTTCTAAATCTCTCAAAAACGGCGGGAAGCGGAAGCGTGGGCGAGCAGTCCGGAAGCGAGGCAGGCGCGTCGCATCGTTCTCAAGACGACGAGGAGGAGGACGATAATCTGTCGGAGGACCTCGAGGACGACAATGAGAAGGACGAAGGTATGTTTCTGATGCGTGCGAGAGGCGAGGTTGAACCGCGAGTGACAGCTAGGAAGGATCTGCGGAGTTGTCGGCCATTTATATCTCTGATAAAGCGATCGGCTCGAAAGAGATCGTTCCCCTGGCAATCAATTAAAGCCGAGCGATAAAATGTGTTCTTTCGCTTTTAACGTTCGACGAATGTCAAAAGGACGATTTTGATTTGAAAGGGAGAGAGAGAGAGGGAGAGAGGGAGGGAGAGAGACGAAGAGAAAGGATTCGTGCTCGTGAAATAATTATATCGATTTTGCCGGACACGCCGCGTTTAAAGACGAGTTCTTCTAGACGACTGGCGGGTCAGGGCCTCTCATCCATCATCTCTACCGAGAGAACGCGGGGGACGCTTCGGGATTCGTCTTCCATCGCGCTCTGAGAAACGCGCCGCAGCGGTTGCCAAGTCGCATGTAGATCCGAACGTTTTTAATTGCCTCGAGTTTAGCGAAAGAACAACATTTCGTATATACAGATACTAAATGTAATTATTGCTTCGCAACTGCAGATCTATCGAACGCATTGTGTGCTGCTTCACGACATCGAATAGTCTTATTTCCATATCGGCGGAGTATTCATCAAAACACGCGGCACCCACGTGAGAAGCGTCACTGTCCGGGCAAAGCGATCATTAGACTCGTATCTTCGGTATTTAGTTTCATTTTTCTAATGAAAGATGGATCGAGAGATCGAATCTCCGTCTGAGCTTTGCTCACCGCTATCCCTGTGCCTTGTTTCGGCGCTCCGGATTCACCGAAGCGTCATAATCGTTTTGATTTCTAATCTACTCGACCATTGTCGCACCGGCATGTTAATTGGCCGGTCCAATTAATGGGGCCCCGAGGACTGCTCGTAAAGTCGCCATATCCACCACGTGAGGATCAATTCCACATCACGAATGCGTTTCCTACGAAAACGAAAAGCAAAACGGGAAGATGCGTTTGATCATCTCGCGTTGTCTTAATTAATTTCGTTTCCTTCGGGTTGCGATTTAATGCGACCGAGGGTCGGAGTCGTTAGGAGAAAGCGCGCCTCGCGCGATCACGAGTGATTTACGGACGAATCGAGACACGGCGGGTCTCGACGGGGGCGACGATATCGAGCCGTAAAAATTCGTGGCAATCATAAGATTATTCGCGGCCTTCGCGCCGCCAGAGGCTGGCTGGAAAACGCCGGGGACCCAAGTGCGTCCGCAAAATTAGGGGATCCCGCATGTACCCCCGAATTAGTGGGCCCCGTAAATTCCACGAAATACGCGAGTTAGACGTATAAATTTCGGGCGCGAGCCGTGTACGACGAGAGAAGAGGGGAGGCAGGGAAGAAAGGAGGGGGGATCAAATCCGTGTCTCGCAGCGTGTCGTACGCAATACATGCAGGGTACATCCTACCCCGCGATGCTCGCCCATGGTGATCGAAGTAGAACCACGTCGAACGCCCATGGGAGTGTACACGTTTGTGGAATGCAGTTCTGATTTAATGAGACGCGCGCGCCACTATCTCTCGCTCTCGTTCTCGGAATTGGTTTCACCGCGATTCGTCGTCGATCTCGCCGAATCCTTCGGGATCATTTTCGATTATCATGCTCGTTCGCTTCATCCAGAGATATGATTTTTTTTTTCACGTCACGGACTAGCTTATACGCGAGCTATAAATGCACGCATTTGATAATTTTCTTGTCGTTTTTTCTGATTCGGTGGTCGTTCTTCCTGCGTTCTCGTCGATGAGATTCGAAGGACGACGGACGAACTCATGCGCTTTCGCGGCGAGAAGATTCCCAGAGAATGGTGACTCTTGTCCTGATAATTGTAATGGGTAGGAAGATATAGGCGCGCGGAATAATGCTGAAAAGAAAAAAATGGGGAAAGGAACGTGCGCGATTTTAGGAGAGCGAGGGATCGAAAAGTAAGGAGAGGCGACGCGGCGCTTCCCTATCAAAAGGTGCCGGCACCGAAGGTGCGCTGAGCATTAAATCGGCCAATGGCAATAAGTAACCGATTGCCGAGTGGCGTTGTAGGTGCGCGCAGATAATTAAAAGACGATACAATAAACTACATATCGTTGGCCGTAAAGCAGCCGGGCTGCTAAAGCCCACGGTGTGGGCCGGGTACCACGAGCGATCACTTAAGCCTGGAACCCACGCAGACATCTTGTCTCACTGCCACACTCTCTCCGGGGCCCGGCGGCAATAACCATAAGGCATCCTTTATTCCGACGTTCCCGCTGAATCTCTTTCGCTGATCTCGGAGAACGATGGCCACGGATCCCTCTATAGCGCGACAGAATATCAGACGTGTGTCAATGCGTTTCGAGTAGAGCGTGTTTCCAAGAACGGCTGTCTCGAGCGATCAGCTCGGGGTGGTCCAGTTTGATTCTGGTTGTCAAAGTGACGAATAATACATGCATGTAACATTGACGATTCAGTGCAGCAAAGTTTCGAGTTTGAAATTGATTTTATCGAAAATTTTTAGCGGTGTTTTTTTTATAAGGTAATATTAAAAATACTAAAAATGTTATAATTTCACACGAACAATCATGTAAATTGTATTGTTAAGGTCATCAATATGATACTTCGTTTCCCCGCGCGGTATTTCACAGCGAGATGATACACAGTCGGTCGAGACGCGAGGAATCGTCCGAGGAACGCCGTGTAGCGTTCAATCACGGAATTTAATTCGCCCGCGTTGACATTAAATCAAAAAGTGGCGAAGGGTAACAAGTAGTCGTCGCGAGATTACGACTTCGAGACACGCACGCTGCATAAGTCTTCGCGGTCTGCCCCTCGTGCTTCGGAGTACGTTGTTCGATGTTCGTTATGGCGAATTTATCATTGACGTTTTGCTCCCGACAAACGACGTGGCGCTCTCGCCGAGAAGAAATGTTCACGCGAAAGGAGCTCCGCGCGTTGCAGAATAGACGGCATTTATTTATGGGAAGTTTCTCGGTGCCGTTCTTCCTGTCCGTCTTGTCGCCTCGAGGATTTTCCCTAACAGGAAATAACGTGGAAATTTTGCTTACAGATTTGTCGGACGTGCCGGAAAATCTGCCGTTGCCAGCACCGGGCTCGGAAAGTCCTCCCCAGGCCCTGAACTACTCGCAGATAGCCTCGGCGGCGGTCGCCGTGTCCCAGAGCGCCCAGGACCCCTCGGTCTCGAGTACGGAGACCCTGCTGAGGAATATCCAGGGCCTGCTCAAGGTCGCGGCAGACAACGCGAGGCAGCAGGAGAGGCAAATCAACTACGAGAAAGGTCAGTGGCAGGGCTTTCTTAAGACACTTGAGGGCGCTCTCCACAATTTCATTATCTTCCAGCTCTCCCAGAACCACATTAAGAGGCATTAGTCCCTGTCCCGTCGACGAGAGACCCCGCCACTCCTCCTCCTTCTCTCGTGTCCCCCTTCCCCTCTCTCCCGCTCTTTATCCAGCCTCATCTACCGCGTCGCCTCCCTCTCACGCATCAACCTTTGCGCTTGGCTTGCTTGTACCGCGTTAAGACCGTGGATACGTGAAATGAGAATGATAATAGTCGGGGAGAGCTGGACACATCCGAAAGTGAAGACCTGTAGCGTAATGACGCGATCACGAGTACCGCGCACGAATAATAGACATGAATCTTGCTTTTTAGCTTAATGTTAACTTTTAACGTGTATCTCGATATTTAATTGACGCTTTTCTCTGCAGCACAAAGTGTTTCAATATCCGCGTGTATTGAATCGTGTATAACTTAGGGTATTCGTAACGCACTATTATCACGAAATTTTCTTAAATCGAGCGTCCCTTCGAGCGGCGTCTCGAGAATGATTCGCGTAAATATTTTGCGCAAGAAGCAGCGTAAACTGCCCCAGTGAAATATTGCTCGCAAAAACATCGTCTTCGGCGTGTTAGGATTAAATTTAAGTGTCGCCGTTGCCGTAGATAGAGTTTGTACCGTAGATTGGTTACGATGAATGTAGGCAGGACCCATTAAGAACGAGTCTCTCGGCGCGGCGGCGAGATGACGTGCAGCATACGACTTCTTCTTTCTCATTAACGCGCGTGATAAATCGGCCGGCGTTATTATTAAATATGTTCGTCGCGAGATCTCGGAACGCCGCAGACGAGACGGAAGAAAATAAAAGAGGGGAAGAAAGAGGCCGGCGCGCACGGAATCGTTTCTCACGGCATCCAGGTTGCTTCGGGACTGGGGCGAACTTAACGAACATAACAGACATCTCGATGTAAATCGATAAGCCGTTTATGCGTTATCGATCGATCGTCGTTGCGATTTGTTTGCAACGACGATTGGCAGAGGATCGCGTCACGATGAAAGCGCCGATAGCGCGTAAGTGGCACAACATATGTACGCATGTATTTTCTATATATTAATATTTCCTATATATTAATATACGCTGTCATATATACGTAAGTAAATGAGTTGCCATTATAGCCATTAGTTGTTACAACTTATACGTGATAATTGTATTATCGAAGGAATATATACATATTGTTAATTGCAAAATGTAGCTGTAAGGGATTCCATGAATGTCTCGTAGATGAAATTGTGGAGAACGGAATGTACGAATAAAAAGCGCTATGTAAAACGACACGCAACGTCAAATTGATTTTAGCCGAGCGATCCCAGTTTATCGGCGTAATATTGGTAAATCACGTAAAAAAAAGCACGCTCTCGCACTGCTAGGCAATAATATTCTTATACAAAATCCTGTTCTTGGAGCAATCGTCCAATTTCGCTCGCAAACTGTCATCGATCGGCTATATCCGCTTCTGTTTTAACAACACGCCACCATCGATTATTATTGAAGTCTCGTACTTGCGTCACAGACTTTTGGCCTCGATTTAACCGCCACTTTGGAGTCCGGGATAGAAGTGTCAGTTAGAAAGTTGTAAGGTATTTTTTTTAGATGCATTTTTCTAAAATTATAATCATATTAGCGACACTTCATAGGAGATCAAACTGTGATCACATTTAGCGCCGAATGTAGTCTCGGCGAGTCTCGGATCGACTCGAAAAGACTGACCGACGTCGGGGACGTATCGCAATCCTCAGCGGGACGGGCCGGCGGACTCTCGATGTACGACGAGTGTCCCTTATCTGCGTTTTCGCAGGTTTTAAATGGCGGATCCCCATAAACGCGCCGATCCGATATCCAGCCGCGTCGAGTACCCAGGGCCACAGAGTCGCGCGTCCCAGCGGCGCGTTTAATAAATTCCGAGCGAAACGTAACCCCGGGACTTTAATTACCCATTAGCCGATACAAAGTGTCATTTTCAGGGCCGTTAACTAATGCGTTTTGCCGGCCCTAACGTTAGGAATGCCGGGCATCGCGACCTCGGCAACGGCGGCGGCGACGCTTAAGCCGCTCCTCCCCGCGGTTGCATGTGCAACTCGCCGACTTCGTAGGAGATCGGTTAGATTCTCGTCGAGGCGGGGAGATCCGATAAAAAGAAATCGACGACTCTCTCATGGCCGATGCCCCCTCGTCGCGCTCTCCACTCACCCCTCGTCACCGATTCTCACCGTTCACCGCCACCCTCGCGACTCGGCGACTTAACGAACAGTTCTCGACAACCGTGCCCTCTCCTCGCTATACGAAGTGCACGAGCACGATCCACTTGCATAATTCGTTGCTTTTCTTTTCGGCGCTCTCGACGACGTCGCGCTAACGATATCGCCGACGTGGGTTCCCGTTAAACGCGAGCGATGCAACAGGAAGAAAAATACTAACAAGCGGAAGAATATTTTAGCAATATTAATTAATAGTACAAATTTTATTTTAGTTTCTTTTTTATTATCAGTGTCGATTCAACAAAGATCCTTCAGTTGTTTTTCACGCATTTGCTGTCGTATCGGTAGTCCGATACGATGATTCATTCATCACGCAACGAGCGATTGGTGATCGCGATTGACAGATCTCTTTCCCGTTCCGCGACTCCTTGGAGTCGGCCCAGTAAACGCATGGATTTTAATAGGAAGAGACACGCTCGGTCGAGCGGCCGAGAAGCGGACTCGCGCGAGCACCGAACACGTGAACGCTAACGAGTTCATTTGGCGCACGTTGCGACGTTAAGCTCGGAATGCGCGGCGCGGCGGTTGTTGCTGGTCGGCTTAACAGATTCTGCGCGCGCGTTCGACGTGGAGATCTCCATGTAGCGCGAGTCGATCGACAGGCCGGGAAAAGGGATGGAGGTGGTGGAGGAGGAGGAGGAGGTGGAGGATAAAGGGCGTTGCGGTATAGAGAAAGGAAAGAAAAAAAAAAGAGCGGCGGCAGTCAACGACGACGACGACGACTACGGCGATCGGGGTAGCGGGCGGGGGCCGCGAGGGAAGTAGTCGGAAAGAGAGTAAGAGAGGCCCGATTTAATACTCGAACGAGCCAGCAGCTCGTTTTACACCAGATGGTTTTACATACGGCCACTATCGTGTTACGAACCTTCAGCCGTATGGGTGCATCCGTATCTCCGTCGGCACGAGATCCCGAGCGCCTTTTATACGTGCAGCGTCGCGCGCACACGCACGCGACATATACACACGCAGGCACACGCGCGCGTACCCCGCGCTTGGCCCGGTCGGTTTTAAGCCAATCCGGACGGGATGCCTTCGATGCGGAATATTATCGATATTATTCGTCTTTGTCAGACGGGGCCTCTCACGCGACCGCTCGTACAGGGAGGCCCGTGGCCCCATCGTTGCAGTCCTAAAAAGAGCGAGTCGTGACGTTCTCGCAGGCATGTCGGAGATCTGAAAGCGTTTATTTATTTTCTCTTGCTCGACTCGAGTTTCGTCAATGCGTTAATACATCGTGAGACACGTACTTAGATTTTTACGATGACGCGGAAACCCTCCGAAGATTGCGATGATCTTATTAAAACTACAACTCGGCTCGAGATCGTTAGGCAATATTTAAAACAAAATACATGTGACGGGTGTGTGATAGAATGAGAAATGTTTGAAGGCGATAACATATTTTTTAGCTAATTTTTTAGGCAAATGATTAAGACAGATTCATTAAAAATTTTTACAAATTATCAATGAGATTTAGTATTTTTCTCCACAATTTTTTCAATTATATTCAAGAATATTTTATTACTGATGTAATCCAGTCTGTCAATACGTAAACTGGAAGCCTCGCAAAGCGTTTTCTCACGTGGCTTAGCGCATTGTTTTCTTTACAAATGAAAAGGATAATTGCGGACGGGAGATCCTGCCTGAAAAAAAAATAATTCTAACGATCCTGCCCTTTTTTTTAATCAAAGATGCGCGATTTTCTCATTTATCGTTCAAATATTTGCTCGTTACGCATGAGGCGCACACGCACCTCGCAGCCAAGAAGGAGCGTTTCGTGAGAAAAAGAGGCGATCGTTTCTCTCTCGTTGCCGCCGGTAAGTTACATGCCGCACGAAGATGCGGACAATATGAGCCCGCCGAGATCCTGGCCGACCGAGGAGCCAGCGAGCGCGGCAGTGAGGCTACTATCTTCGATCCTCGACGAGATAAGGGGAGCGTAGGAGCCGTGGCGGGACCAACGGCGAGGATTATGTGTGGTGCATCGTGGTGTCTGGCGCGCGGGCCCCACGGGGCCCCCCCGGTTAAGGCTCCTCGAGCGCGGAATATAAAGAGGGGATTGAGTTGTAGCCGCGAGTGGAGGATCTTATGTAGATTCCTTGTAGATCGTGCACCCGATTCGATCGCGATCGGTTCTCTGTGCCCGGTACCGGGTTAATTAAAATTGTAGGAGCCCCAACATCTCTTTCGCCTTCTATCTCTCTTCTTTTCTTCTCTTCCTCTGCGGAACTCTCTTGTCCCTTAGCCATTGCCTCTCTTTGTGTCTTTTCCTCTCTCTCTCTCTCTCTCTCTCTCTCTCTCTCTCTCTTTGTCCGTTCTATTCTCCGCCACTTTCCTCGACGCCGCGAGCGACGTCTCTCCCTCCCCGCTTTCTTTGTATCTCGCGGCTTCTCTTTTTTCTCTTTCCGTCTTCTTCTCTCTGTTTCCCTCCTCGCTTCACGGTTGCTGCAACGCTGCGGCGACCGCATCTCGCTATACATAAACTCCTGCGATTTTCGGCCTCCGCTGCTTGGGAGGCTGCTCACGTGAAATCCTATTACCGCGAGCGACGATGCGGCACGACGGAGGAGGGCGGGGATGTGGCCGCTGGTACCAGCCATTCGAGTAGGTGTCTGGGTTACGAATGGAACGCGAATTATCGACGCCGCTGTCGTGGTAACATAGAGATACAAACGAGACGAGATCGTTTCCCGCGCTGATCGGTACGGCATCGCGATTGAGAGCCATTACAGTCACGCAAGCAATGTCGTCAATCACGAATTCCTCGATTATCGATGTCGCTTCAAGGCTACAGTAGTAGGTACTACAACCTGAGACCTTCAGGACTGCAAGGGAAATATTTTATACTTTCGAAACCACGAAATGATGAATATATGTTGTATAAGGATCCATTTGTGTCTCTTTGCCGGTGAGGCACGACCCAGCTCTTTGGCAGGCGAGACGGGAGGGACGGCGGACGTAAATATTTCGCAGTGCAAACAGAAATGTCGATACAAACGTCCCGAACGTCCACCTACCGTGAACTTTCGAGACGTTCGTGCCGTGATGGTTGCCTCCTCTCCGCTCGCGGTCGAATGCAGACTGATTGATTTATGCTTAACCCTGCCAACCGGCGACCCACCTACCCTTTCTCCCTTCCTTCGTGCGTGCAGGAGAGATAGGTTAGCTTAACCGAGGCTATCTCTATATCGCCCGGCGAGCAGCCATTATCGCGCAAACTATGTACGCACACGTGTATCGGCGGCACGCTTATTTTTTTCCTCTCCCCTCCCGTACTCCCTTTATTTTCCTCCTTCTCCATCTACCTTATCTTGTACACGAATCAATAAACGATCGAGTACTTTTTCGCTATCGCTCTTCTACGTTATAAAATTAATTAATTAAGTTTAAGTTTTTTTTCCTTCTCTCCGCTTCGAACAGTTGTTACGCAGAATGATTACATTAGCTCGATAAACCTAGAAATCGCCGCTTTTACGGCATCTTTTCATTTCGCATCTCGGCGGCTTTTATTGCCGTCGATTGTTTGCTTTAATTAGCGTCAGCAGGAAAAGGGGAGGGGGTAGGTATTGTCTTAGATTTAATTAAGAGTGGAATCGGTTTATTGACCTCCGAACCAAAGCGAGCCCTCCCTTGAACGGCCGCGACGCATCTCGGGGAATCGTTATATGGTGGCGCTTAGCAATAAATAGCTGGTACTTTTATTGCCCCGTGAGGAGAACAAGAGAAGACCTGCCGATCTTCCCGCAGGTAGAAGGTGAAACAAAAGAAGCGCACGCCGCATCGCGCGTACAGTAAACAGTTTAGTTTTCAAATTTTAAACGCCACGACGCCATAGGAGATGCTCCCGAAAGCGAGCGAGAGAGAGAGAGAGAGAGAGAGAGAGAGAGAGAGAGAGAGAGAGAGAGAGAGAGAGAGAGAAGGCGAGAGAGCGGGGCCTCTCTAAGCCATTAAATATTTTCCACACGATGTATGTACAATATTACGTGTAACATAGGTGTATGTTTACACGCATATCCGAGAAGAGCGCACGGTGCCAGACCAGAACAACTTCCTCTGCATACATCAATTACGCCTCTCGCGGTTCCCATTATTAGCCGCCTATAATTTATTACTTTCCACCTTAATAAGCATAATAATTCCCATGCTATTCTTCGTGCCGCTTCGTATAGCCGCCACGATGGTGATGGTGGCTGCTCCTCACTCACTCCCTCTCTCCTCCTCTTTCTCTCTTGCATTGCATATGCATATATATATATACCTATATATATATATATATATACATATATAAGTATATCCTATTTAAAAGAGAAGGCCATAAGTGTGTTCGCGCAGCGTACGTCTACGTTGGGCCGCCGACCTCTGACCCAGAGACAATCGTTAAGGTAGCGCATTGGACTGGCGTGCCCGGACCACAGATATTTAATTACCTCCGGAGCGGAACCGAGAGATGGGTCTCTGTCTCGGGGAATCGCGAGTGCTGAAGGCGCTCGTTTTGCGAGGGGAAGGATAGACGAACGAACGGAATGATTCGCCCGAACGAAGGCGAACAATATTGCAAAAACCGACCGGCGGAGAATCGTAACTCTCTCGGCTCCTTATATCTTCGTTCTGCATGCGCTCAACTTCCATTTGC
The DNA here is from genome assembly GCF_000956235.1 of Wasmannia auropunctata. Classification (NCBI taxonomy): domain Eukaryota; kingdom Metazoa; phylum Arthropoda; class Insecta; order Hymenoptera; family Formicidae; genus Wasmannia; species Wasmannia auropunctata. The sequence goes on from NW_012026779.1 coordinate 2,254,872, forward strand.
CCACGTGATGGTAACAAGACTGACCGGGAGAAGGAAACCGTTTCTTGTTGCGTCCGACCGACCGACTCGACCGTGTATGCTTTTTGGGCATCTTCCCGGGTATCGGAACTACCAGCGCAACCACCCTCCCGGGGCGCGTGACACGGGCCTCTACATCGGCGTTTATAACTCAGAAGCCCGGCCTTAGTATCGACTACAAATTGTCGCGAAGAATGTTCCAATCGGCCATTATAAGATATTTTATGGTCTTTTTTGTGTGCATTTCTTAATAATTACCATGATTTTGGAAATTATGAAATTATCAAAAATTTTATCATTTTCTCTGTATTATGTCCTCACGCAAAATAAGTATTGTTTAAAAAAAAATCGAGTATTTCTTGATTTCTATTTGGTATCTTGTTTCGCGTCAAATTCGAGTATTGTCCGCAGTATTCACAAGAGAGGCGCTTCTAATGAGATTTCTCGGCGCCCAGGGTGGACCTTGTTGTTACTTGTAAATCGCAAGGAAATGAGAAGCCGGACGCAGGGAACAGCGTACGCATGTGCATGCAACACTCGTGGGACGCATGTGCACTGCACGGTGAGAGGTATATGCGAAAGGCATCCCGTACGAAAGAAAGGCTAATAAAAATCGCGAGGACAATACGATGTCGCCGGTCGGTGCGCGCCGCGGACGTACTCGATTCCCACCTGGAGAACCGAGCTGGAGAACACCCTTGGATTGTCAATTAAAGAAATCGCAGGAGGAGGAAACCGAGCTCGTATTCCTGGCCACTAACACAAAAAGAATCGAAAAAAAAGAGGGACAGAAAAGGCGAAAGGGAAGAATAAACGGTCTGCGGTCGGTAACGCGCACGAGAGACTTGTGCTCGGAACGAGCTCCAAATGAGCACGCGGGAGAGATGCGGAAGGCGTTGGAGGAGGAGGCGGTAGCGAAGAAGCGGAGAGAAGCGGAGAGGAAAGAATTTCGCACAGGGAGAAGGGGCTCCGATGGTGCTAGGGAGGCTAATAAATTATGCCTAACACGGGGAACAACTAGTTGATTATTTATTTAACAATAAAAGGAACCACGGACCCTCCTCGTCCTCGGACCGACCGCGCGCGGTTCTTCTTCTTCGCCGGCGTGCAAATAAGTTTCGCGTTGGTCCCAGCGCGTATACGGTTTCGCCACGGATATCTGTGTTTGTCTAGCGGGGGAAATAATTTCGTCTTAATGACGTCCTAAATAACGCTAAATCCGACTGCTTCCCGGGAGAGTAGACAGAATAAGTGGTCGTCTAGAAACTTATCTTCTACACATTTCTAGATCATGTGGACGATCAACGTACGCGAGACGTTCTTTCCAAGAAAAATTGCACCGCTAGAGTATTCGATTTTAACAAGCCAGTCGGTGTACTCGCTATTCGGGTTACAAGGTGTCGGTACGTTTTTCTCGACTTCCGATCTCGGAAAAGATCTCACCCCGCGTGGAAGAAAGGTGCGGAGTACAAACGATAAACTGCGCATTTTCACTCAGCGCGGTGGTGTCACTTAAATTCCGGATTTAACGATCGTGCGGAGACATCGATCCTTCGTACTCGTCACCACCTTGTACTTGCATACAACGCGAACGTCTCGAAATTAAGTAACAAAATGGCCGTTCGTATACGAGGGAAACGGTCGCGAGGAGATCTCTCTGCGGAGAGAAATCTTTGTCTTTGGCAATTTCGCATCGACGACGATTATAAACCGAAAATTTACGGCGCTTCTCGGCGTCGTAGTGGGATTCGCGAGAAGGTCGGGAACGGAAAACAAACGCAGCGCGACGGAGAGTCCCCTCACGCCGTTATCCTCCAGCTGGTTCGCGACTTTGTTTCGCCGTATGGCGAATTTTATTGCCTTCCGTATTTAAGTGTCATCGGGAGAAAGAGGAGGAGAAGAGAGAGAAAGAAAAGGAGAAAAAGAGTGCAGCACGCTTCTCCCTCGCGCGCCTTCCCTTCGTAGAATCGTCCCTCAGAATTGTCCGCGCGATAACCATCGAAATTAATTACGCTCTCGGTGGCGTCATTTCAACGTAATGCCAGCGTCGCATATACACACGCACGCATCGCGCAATTATCGCAATTTTCGTACGTATTTCCGTACGTGATCGGACGTCGCACGGGATCGTCGCGCGGCGTTGTGAATTAACTTGCCGTGTTTTCCGCGGAATTAAATTAAAATCGCTTCCGGGCTCGCGCTTTCCGAGCTCGCGCGGATAAGATCACCGCCTGCGGAGGGCGGAGGCAAAAAAAGGATAGAGATTAATTACGAAGGAAATGTCGCGACGTCGCCAACGCGGTATCGACGTGGCGCGACGTTGAAAATAAAACGCGACGGAGGCGCGGCGCGACCGTACAGCGACCGACGAGGAGGAAGCGAGATACCGGGGTGAGCCGGGATAAAAAAGAGGAACTTGACCTACCGCAGTTTTAACTACCGTTCAATTATATAGTTTGCTTTCGGGTCGTCGCGCGGACGAATAAAGCGTGTAATTTACCGGCAATAAAAGGGCAGTAGTAACGGCCGCGCGTGAGAGAAGTGGACGAGGAGAAGGGGAGCACGCTGTGTGTGTCGTTAACGACGTCGTTTATTGCCACGAGGAACGAATATTTTGTTGCAACTCGACGAAGCGACAAAGCGTTTCGATTCGCGGCGCGACGAGAGATCGCGTGAATTCGCGCCTGTACAGAGAGCGAGAAGCGAAGCGGTCACGGCGCGCGAGAGGGCACGTTTTACTGCCGCCGAGTTTCGATAAAAGTACAATATAAGAGAACCGGACGCGCGAAAAGAAGACAAAGAAAGAAAAAGAGAGAAAGAAAAAACGAATTTTTGGACTAAACGTTTTAAGACTATCACGTCGCGAGAGTGTCGTTGAACGCCTTTTTTCTCCGCGCCATGACGCGATAATTGGATTTCGAAACGACGCCCTTCCTCGTCAGTTAATGCGTATAATCGCGGATAATGCGCGCGATAATCCGCACCTACGACGCTAATTTTCTTGCGTGACATCAGCAGAGGGATTAGACGAGGAGGCGCGGACTTAAGTGCGACGAGCAGAACGGAGAGAAATGTATAACTCGCGTGCATTAACTTGTTTCTTCTTCCTTTTCTCTCCTAATCTTTCTCTCTCCCTCTCTATCGTTGCGTTGATCTATATGTACTTAATTATTAATTTACTAATTGAGCGGTTGCGCTTCGTATTATAAGAACTGTATCAGTTTTATCTCTTCGGCGAAGTCGAGCGCCGCTTACTCGAATCGGCACGCCGGCGTACATAGTGCGGCTAGGTATGCGTTGGCGCATCTAAAAAAAAATAATATACAACTTCCGACACTGTCGTGTCCATAAAGATGGTATCAGCGCGTAGGTGCTGAGCCACACGGTGATGTCTTATTACATTGGGCAGTTATTTACGATCGTTCCGCAGAAAGAAAGGTAAGACGTGGAACGAGACGAAAAAAGTGCTGGCATTGAGAGTTGAGTCGCTTCGGCGCTTTCAACACGCGATGCGAAATCTGTTTAATTGCTTATATTCTCTTAGCGATTAATTTTTATTCTCAAGAGAATCGAAAAGAGAGAAAGAACGAGATGCATAATTTTAAAGGAAAAACGATTAAATTATATTTTTGGAACGTATAATCTTTTCCATCTCTTTCTAAATTGCGATCATTTTTGTAGAAATGAACGGAATGAAGAGACGCGGCCTAAAGTTAAATGTCAATGACGTAATTGGCGAATGCGACATCAATGAAATTAATAACGTGCGCGGGGCCGCAGTATAATTTTAAATTACACCTGCGCACAGCGGCACTTTTAACGTGGTAAGCCCGCGGCGCACTTACCAACTTTTTATTGACGCAATTCGCATTTGAAAAACGCTGCGATGGAGGAGGAGTTCTTTCCAACATTTGTTTTTCTCTCTCGTGCCGCGCCGCGCCGGCCCATGCAACCTGTCGAGATAACGAGCGGGCAGTCCTCCGGTGCAACGCGACAATCTTAATGATAATTTTATACCGGGAATTATTACCCGGTCGTAATAAGCGGACACTCGATTATAGGCGCGCCTCGTCGCTCGGAGCGCGTCATCGCGCGTCGCGTCGCGTCGCGTCGTCCCCGCCGTGTTTGTAACTCCGAGTGTGTGTTGTGCGAAGATGAAGATAGCCAGAGCGAATTCATTAGAACGATTGTTAATTACGGTCTCGAGTGACATACGGGAGTGGATCGGGGGAAGAAGGGGCGACGGAGAGGAGGGAACGACAGCTGTTTCTCGCACGAGGGGCGGAGGAGTCAAAGGAGAGGTGGGCCCCGATTTTTACAACTCGTGCCGTTTCCGGTGCACGCGATACGTCACCGCCGAACGAGCGTGCGTCAAATCAATAAACCAGAAGGACTGAGAATAAGAAGGAGTTCTCTCTCTTCCTCTTTCTTGATCGCTTCGTTTCGCGACGGGCCCGGCCGAAATCGTGAGACGCAGAGGGAGAGGAGGGCGGCGGACCTTCCGTATAAATCGGTGCGCCGTTATCGTAACGAAATCGCCGATCTGATTAAATTGTATACCCGCGCCCGGTAATTAAGCGGTGGATTAGGAAGCGGAAGGTACGCGCCCTCGTTAAAGGATATGTATCCTGTCTCTTTCTCTCTCTCTACGGGGTCGTTAAAGGATTATATTATTATTCGATAAACTGTGGAAAGAATTCTCGCCGCGACCGTACCGCCTGAAGGTTTTACGATCGCGAGCCATTAATGTCTTCGCGCTGTGCATGGCCGCACTGGCATGCACATGCAGACAGTCAAACAGTCGTAATAATGATAAAGATCCAGCTACGTGGCGGTGTGTCGTCAGTCTTTCGTTGCAGGAAGGGGAGAAAAAAAACGGTTAATGGTTTTAGCTGTCTTTCGGACGTGTGCATTTTCTCCATTCATCTTCTCGATTTTGTTGATTCAGACTAATATCTGTCTTATAAATGCAGGAAAATGCGGGAAAAGCGTCAAAAGCACTATTTGACTCTTCCATAAGAATCTCTTTTGCTTTTCCACAAGTTAGCTATTCTAATTATATTCTACGTCTAGTCTAATTCCTGGAGATAAATCACGAAGTTTTCATGTTAAAGTATTCAAGGAACTAGCTTGTTTCAGTTCGTAATTAAACATTCGTTATCGGTCTAATATCAACACAGCTCTCTTAGATCGATAAAGTTTGAAGTTCTTGTTCGCGTGTAACTCGAATGTGCAATAATTCCGTCGGATATCCCGTAGGATCTATTCCCGAGGGAGAGGGCGAGAATGGGATTATCTCGAAACGCGAAAACGCTCTTCGGCATATCTCTCCGCGCGAGAGTTCAAGCGAAGAGAACTTTAACGTCGAGATATGCCGTACGACGAGATATTGATTGTTGCACGATCGGTCGGCTTGTAAGATTTAATGGAAATTATTTGAATTTTTTAATTCGACGTCAACGGATGTTTTTATTTTATATGATATACTTTATTAATTGAATTTATATTCATTAAACTTAATAGGATAATGTGATATTATTATTATCTTACTAGATGAATATTCTGAATGTTGGCAGATATGAAAAAAATTAGATTCTCTTTATTTTTGAAATTTTATAATAAATAATACAATTTTTTTTCTGTTTTTATACGATTTTGCATCCGTTAGTTTTAACGTATTTCACAAAATTATATGATAAATTCATGAATTACTACGAATTAAAAGTAAAGATACATTTGACACATTTTACGAGGATAATTTTCCTCCAAGCGATCTTCAGGAGGCGATAAATCGTAGCGCAAAACCGATTCGCCCGACGCTGATTCTGTGTGAAAATAATCGACGGAGGAGAGACGGCTCCGCGTCTCCCGATAAGACGAGACAAGAACCTTCGATAATCTGCCAATGAAGCTGTGGGCAAGAAACCCGACGCCCACCTACGTGCGTCGGCAGTTTTAGTGCGTACCGAACTCGAAGACCTAGCTGCTGCGATCTAATCCTATTTTCGTTAGATCCGTTAATGGTTAATGGGAGGCAAAGTGGTCAGCGACCGGAACAAGGGCTAAGTCCGTCTTAAATCCCGTAGGAGGAGGGAAACCCTTGTAGCCCTTAGCCAAGGACCGTAATCCGCATGGGATAACTATTGGCTGCGCTGTTGCTTCGCCGGGGCCAAGTCAAACTGTGCCGAGTGCGCGAGAAAGTTTTAATTATTATCGACAACCTGGCATTCTGCAAATTTCGCGCGATAGGATGTGCTTATTTCGTGGAAAGCACGGAGAGATTGAATAACCGTGTGCGTGTTAATATAACCGTAATTGGAGCAATACGTTTCGCTTTAACTAAAACTGCATATGTAGGTACGAGGAATTTAAGTATAATAATTTTTTGCAATTATAACAACCTGAGCTTCAATTATAACATTCGTCGAGAGATCGCGGAGGGCATGGAGATGTCGTTAACATTGGTCGACAATTGAAATTCAGCGGAAGGAGTATCTCGCCGCGAAGGAGAACCCGTGCCCGGAGGACAGAACTAACTCGCCGGGGTATATACTTAATCATTATTCGGCTGTAACATGCGCAAGGGTAGAAACAACAATATTCTCGTTTCCAGCGGCTCGGCGGCCCCGCGGCGCCCCGCGTCTTGCGGCGGATCTTCTCGTAGGCAAATAGTGCAACATCGGGATTAATGAGGATTAGGGTGCGAAATTTATGAAATTCGAGTTTGCTTTGGCCGGCGACGCGACGGGCTTCGACGGGTCTCCCTTTGAGAAACACAAAACGACCGCAAAAGCGATCGAGACGCGAAATCTCGAGATCGCGCGTACGTAATTAAGATGCACGCAAGAAGAAGACATTTTAAGGAAATTTTTCGGGGGGAATAACTTTCTTCGAAAGAATCGCGCAGAGAGGATACGCGTACCACCGTGAGGGTATCACGATGCAAATAAGAGAATGCCAGACGCGCGATCCCCGGGGCTGTAAATTACCGAAATAATCCGGCGGTTAATTCCTGCCCGAGCTTTATTACCGCTCTTGATCCGTTAAAATTAAATTCATAAATACCCCGCCGATCTCGCGCGCGATCTCCTTCTCGTCTACTCGTTTATGTAAATATTTCATTCGTCCTTCAAAGCATCACGACGATCATGACGTTTTCGAACGAGTCACGAAAAGAAGAGGCCTGGTGTTTCGTATAGGCGCTAGACGGGCGCTTGTATACGAAGGAGAGTGAGTTGTAACACGAAAACTACATTATACTATTCAAACGATTGCGGGCCGCGTGCGGGCAAGTTGACATTGTTGTTTCTGAGGGTCGCCTTAGGGCCCTGCGAATATCTTAGCGTCGAGTGTACCCAGCTACAGAGATATACATACATTCGCGGCGGACAAGTGTGTACGTGTATATATTTATATGTATGCACACATAATATCTGTGCTTGTGCGTTGCCTGTGTGTACACCGCGTCGTGGTACAGGCCCTCGGGGGTTGTGAACGCTATACCGCAGCCTCTCTCTCTCTCTCGTCTTCCTGCGACCGTATATACTAATCAATAACCATGAATCGCTCCGGTAACAGTGCCATGCACGTTCCGTTGCACCGTTATTGTTACTACGCGAGTGCTCGCGCCACCGTGAAAATTATTATCGCCAACGATCCTAGGTCCGCTCGAGCCCGCCCGCGATATCGTCCGCCGTCCGGCGAGAAACTCGTAAATCGTGATGAGCGCAGCTCTCGGAAATGTATCCGCCGCTAACACTACCGAACATCACGGTCGAGAGATGCATATGAACGTATGCACACATGAAAGCGTAAGCGATAAAAAGGACTTAACTACTTTGAAAGATTCGAAATGACATCGGAATAATTTGTCAAATATTAATTACGCACCTCTCATTCATCTTTTTATATATTTGTCACTGAGTGATCTTTTGATACACAAGAAGAATAATTTGGCAGCAATTATAGAATAGTTTAATAAAAATTAATGTAAAATGAATATAAAATGTATCGCATAATTTCTTCGCTGCTTATATTTCTCTGCAGCTCAGACTGAGATAACGAAATTGACCGACGGACAGTTTCTCGTCATTAATTACCATCTATAATCTGTCGTGGTTAAAGCTGGTCTCGCCCGCAGCGGCGAAGAAAGCACGTAGGGCAGAATCCTGTTTCGCAAGCGGCTGAATACGGCCGCTAAAATTAAAGATATAATTCTCGGTTTATGAGCCGGGTCGCGATTAGGGCTCGTCTAATTGACATAAGAATGATAGAACGGGTCCGGGCTTTTATAACCGAACGGAACGGCGCGGCGCGGTGGAATCATTTCCTTACGAGGAAAGCGAGTAAAGCGCTTTTCACCACGGCTAATATTAATCCCTGCAATTTTAATGCTCACGACCCCGCAGCCAAATTTCAATAAGGTCGCTCCTCCCCCACGGCGAGGAGCGCCGAGCTCGCATAATTGATTTCCAGCTTTTTTTTCCCATCGCGACAAACTTTTCCAGCCGTCCCTCGGCGAGACTCACCGCCGCGCCGCTTTGCGCCGTAAAAAGAACGTAAGATCTGAGGAAAGGCATTTCGCACATGGCGTAGCATCTGCCTCCAGGCGGAGAATAATTCGGACATCGCGAAATCGAATCCAGATGTGCTCTTTAGGCAGGTTGTATCGTACGTACCAATTGCAAAAAAAGACGGTTTCTTTCTTTGTTTAAAAGTTGACTGTTCAGCTTTGTTTAAACACGGAACCATTCACGAAGCGTAGCACGCGCGACGATCGAGAGAAACGGGAGCCGATGTTCTCTCGAGATATTCGTCACGGCATAGATTTGAGAGGCGTTTTCGCGAGTGAGAGAAAGATAAGCGAGCGCGGAGCGGAGTAATCGTTAAAGCATCTCGGAATCAAGTCGATCCGGAATAAGCCTCGGGGTGGGATGCAAGGGCTGGTGTTTTGTCGACGACGATCTCTAATAAAGTTCAATTATCCCCGGAAACGTTTGAGCGAGAGCGGATCGGGGGTGGGTGGGGGAAAGCAGAATGTAGAAGATACGGGAAAGGGGGTAACGGGGCGGGGTGAAAGGTACCCAGGGCCGTCGAGAGAAAGAGAAACCGGGAGAGATGATAATCTAAACGATCGCAAAGTGGGCTGCAGAAACGCGCCGAAATTGGCAATAACAGGGTGGCGAGGGGATAACGGGGGCCACGGGGGACGGGGAGGGGTACGGGAGGGAACACAGCGCGCGGCGTATATACCATGGGGCCCCGGCGCGAACTTCCTATTCTGGTTAGCATTCAAATTGAATCTTCGTGGCGGCCGGTCGTGAAGAGTTACCGCCGTTAATGGACCTCGCAAACGCTCTCAAATTGCTGGCAGACTGCTGAGACGACGCGGCCCTACCTAATCTACCAGCTTGATTCTCTGTCAGGTTTCATCTCTTTCTCTCTTTCTCTCTCTGGCGCTCTCTCTCTCTTTCTCTCCCCCTCCCCCCTTCCCATTGCTGCTACGGCTTGAACGTATGTCGCGAAACTTTTTGGATTCTCCACGAGAGCCCGGGTCGGGAAATAATTGCTGCTAATACGACGGTAGCGTATACACGAGCCTGCAAAAGAGTCCTTTAAAAGCTCGCGAAATGCGATAAGCGGATTAAACGTTGTTTCGAATTTTGTTATACTTCCCCGATGAAATACGAAAACGCCACACGTGAAAAATGAATACAGATCGAAATGAAGCTGAACGCGGTTTTTCTTTTGTAAGATTCTCTTTTTAATAATCAATATGTGAATCAAGTACCTTAAATTTACGTTCAAGTTTATCTACTTAATTCTAATTTACGATGTACAATTTCTTGCTAACGACGCCACAAAAATCTGCCAATCGTCGGGCGAGCTGACGTGCGTTACGAGCTACGTGGCTCATTGCCCGCCAATGTAATTCGAGAGGCGAGCGAGCCAGAGGAAGGAGGGAGAAGGGCGCCTCTTCCGCTGCCTTACTTTTCTTCCGTTAAATCGAATTAGCTTGCTTGAGTTAGAGCCCGGAAACATTTTATCGTGTTACCAGTCTCAAAAATGATTTCGCGACCCTCTGACTCTGAGATAGATAGGATTTTTTCAAGTTCAAGCTCCCATAATTCGAGGCCGTCATTTACACGTTCGCTCGTGCTCTTTAATTTTCTCATTTATATGCTCGCGCTCACCTCAGCACGTCACGTTTCGCCGCGAGAGTGACTGAAAACTGGTCACCCGCATGGCGCACGGGTTTCTTAGTACCGTTCAACGAGTTTCTGGACTCGTCCTAACGACCCTCTAGCAGAGATTCGAAATGGCTAATTTAGCGCGGTGGCTCCCACGGGAACGGGGGAGTTCTGCAAGTCGGAGACGGAGATAGGGAGGAAGAGAGCGACGAGGGGGCGGGAGTTGTACGCGAGACGAGAAACATGGACTAAGCAGGTGGAAGCGGGGAGACGGCGGGACGGGAGGGATGGAGACTCCATGTCTTAATATAATTCTATTAGAGGTAACTATGCGAGCTCTGGTCTGCCCATCGCCATTGGATTTAATCACGAACTCAGCCAACCGTGCGATATCCTCCCCGCAGCACCTCTCGGACGATGGCAGGTGGATGAGGGATAGGGGGAGCGAGGCGGAAGAAGGGAGACAGTCTTATTGTTAAATTAACCGCTGACTATAGCTGATCTTCAAATCCTTCGCGTTTCCAGAATTTACGGACACTTGGTCCTCCTTCTCGAGAAGATGAAACCATTTCTGGTAATTATTCATGGAGGATGGAGACACTCGGTTGTCTCAAGCATCCTCCCGCGCGAAAACTAGGTAACCGAGCAATTAAAACTAACGATAGGGGGGAGAAGCGAGAACTTGAGTCAGAACTGAATGAAGAGCCCCGTCCTTCGCGTGGGGATGGTTCACACTCTCTGGGGGGAAGTGCACAAGAACATTTAAATAAATTTCCATTATCTTGCGTGTGTTACAGCCGAGCTGAAAATGGACGTTCTTCGGGAGCGGGAGGTCAAGGACAGTCTGGAGCGGCAGCTACAAGACGAGCAGAAGGTGCGAGGTGAGTACAAGAGTACAAGATCTTTTTACCTGGTCGCGATCGCGGGGGGAGGTGTGCCCTTCTACGAAGCGTCGAATCGAGACGGTCGGCTTACTCGAGTTTACAAGTGGCACCCAATCCGCTCCGCGTCCCCTTCGCGCTTACAGCTTTGAGAAAATTGACTTGGCCGGCAAACAACGCATTGACGGGGGGAGCCGAGAGCGCTCGCAAACGCAAGCAAGCGCGCGCGCGTGATCCGCGACACACGGTAATCTCACGGGCGTGCATGGAGCGCCTCGAGCGGGTTTTCGAAGTCGAGGCTTAACTCACCGATAAATCAAGAAGCCGTATAAGAGGCACCGCGTTGTAAAGTCTCGCGTCCGTAGACGTTCGTTCGTCGATTCCTGCGTATCGTATTATTCCACGTTGGGGGCCTCTCGCCTTACCCTGTGCCCCTCCATAACGTTCCCTCCACCCGCTTTAGACTCGCCCCCGATTCGACGTCTCCTTAGACGTCTTCGCGTCTGATGAAAGGAAGGCGGGGAATCAGGCCGAAGATCGCGATCGCCTAACTGAGCTCGTATCAGATGTCAAACGGTAATAGAATAGTTACCGCTGCGTGCTCGTTATCCATTTCCCCTTAACCTTCAATCCCACGCAACTATTCTTGACCCTTTCGTCGAGGTCCTATCTCTGATATGATTTTCCATTCATTCATTAATTCCTCTGTAATTCTGTAGTGCGTGTAACGAGCGCATCAACAAAAACGAAAATTTCGTGAGTTTGCCATTTGTTATAAAAGCCAAACGTTATTGGGTGTTATTGGGTGCGATGAAATATCGAGCGGACAGGCGAGAGGGGTATACAGATAACTCTCAATTTACGCGATTAATGCGTTACCTGTAACCCACCATGTAAATTCGAATTCGCGTAAATCAAAAGCTGACATAAGATGAGAGTGTGCATTATATTGTGAAATTGCTGTCGCTTTAATCGAAAATTTTGATCACTTGTTTTTCATTTCCTGCATTTTTTCCACGCGTTAAATGCGTATGGATTCGGAGTGCCGTCATGAAAGTACGCGAACTGCGGGGAGGGGGGGAGAGAAAGCGGGTAGGGGGTAGGATCAGAACTGGATCTTCGGTTCCAGCTTGCAGATATAATATCGCGGATTTTCGAGGCTCGACAATGTCGACGTCTCCCGTCTGACGTGACAACAATGCGAGGCTCGATAAATATGTAAAAGTCAGGAAGAACGGCCACGCCATTCGCGGCTTTACGAAACGCGACGTGCTATTCTATTCAAGAATAACGAGTGAAATAGTCTTTTGATAACTGGCGTAGCCACATACGCCTCTCAGAAAAAAATGGTGCAGTTAAAATATTGCTCAGTGAAACGCGCACGTGATATAAAATTTTTTCTAGAGAGGCATCCCTCTCGCGAGAGGGAGGCCGGAATTAACATATTTGACATGCGATTCCTTGCACGGCGTTACCGCGCGAAATGACTCACGAGTTCGCACGAGGCTGAATTTTCGATAAACACGAGACGAATGTTATAGACGCGAATGCGTTTCAGTCGATTCTCAGGAAAAACGACTCGGCGAGGCCAGGCCCTCGCGGTAACACGAGCCTGTGACAACAGCAGTCCATTAGTCAACCAGCTCGGTGTCAATACATGAATATGACAGCCAGTCTCACGGAATATCCTATCCACCCTGTCTCTCTCTTTCTCTCCTCCTTCTTCCTCCCTCTCGCGTCATCTTCTATCTCCTGCTGCTCCGTCCTTCCGACCGTAACGTCAAGCGAGACCATTACTCGCCCTATGATATCGCAAATATAGTAAATAGTCCGCCCGCATTGTGCGGCCTATCGATAACTTTATCCGTACGAACGATGTATGCGTTCTGCGCGCGTGTTTCGCACGCGTGCGACATTACGTTATCACTTAAATGGCCGATACGACGTGATCCCCGCGTGTGTATCATTGATTTATATTTTAATAATACTTAGATAGAAAAAAATGTCTCCCTCGAAAAGGCCTCGAAGAAAATATCTTTCGTTTATCTCTCCATATTTTTGTGGCAACGAGTACATATATGCTGTCCAAGATGTATCGCCTCCACGTCGAAATTACGACGAGGTTCGAGAGAGAGAGAGAGACGGAAAAATTCCTTTCGTAAAAAATAATAGTTCGTTAAGGGGGGCCCTCGGTGTAATTTCGTCTCTCTGCTCAGGGCGGGTCTCGTGGCGTCGCGAGGCGTAAGACGATATGTAATTTCGTGCGTAGCGGCTCGCGGCTCGCAGGATTCTAAGATGATTGATGACCGGCCAGTCCCACAGATATTTACGCAGGCACTTCGTAAGACTTCCTCCTCTCATTCGACTAATGACCGTCTTGTAAGAGATACCGTGTCAACCTTTACCGTCCGCCGATCGGCGACGAAGATGACGACTACGACGACGACGACCCCGGAGCGCTTTAACGAGGGCGTATCCGTCGGCAGTTTTTCCGATTGAGTACCCCGCTGCTGCACACCCCCTGCTGCACCCCCTTTTTCCCGCAGAACCGCGCACGATGCACACGTGCGCGAACCTTCCTTGCCAAGCCATCCGGCTTGAGGTTTAAAATACCAAGACAGCAGCCCACGCGCGCGCATTCGCTCGGGATTGTCAGATAAACTCCGAGCGCCAGTAATAAAAAGTCGTTTAACAAGTTTAAAAATACACGACAAAGTGTACAACGTTAATTACGAGCCAATGTCGACAAAAAAAAAGATTGCCATTTGTTAGGAATAAATGTTTCATCAATTGCCCGTCGTTACACGTGCTATTACGTGAAACGAGTGTTAACGACGTCGAAGGAGGCTCCGTAATACGTAATTCCACGGGCAATTTGTGCGACAGAATCGAAATCGTATATACCGCGATACGGCGGCGGCGGTGTGTCGAAGGGGGAGAAGGCAGCGTTATTAGCCCGTTTAAAGCCCCGCTTGGCATTTCGGTAAAGGTTGAAATCTTCGACCTCCCGCTGGGTGGGTGGTCGTATTATCTTAGCAGGGGTTGCGAGAAATCCGGCTTCCTTTCTCGGTGGTATCGCGAGGGGGATGGTTGCCAGTTGGATGCGCGACTTTGTCGACGGCGAACAATAAGATGACCTTTCGCAGCTGGTGAATACGCAGCGCGTCTCTCTCTCGTAATTCTGAATAGAATACACGAAAGAGCAACGACCTCCGCGTATTGAAACTCGTTTCCGATTTGTTATCAATTTTCCGAAAACGTCACAACGAGGAAATTCACGATCGTAAAATTTATTTTCATATGTCTAAGCGCTCAATAAATTATTATTTGTTGAAATTTTTATGTAAATAATGATGCACAACGAAAACGTAATGCATGCAAATATTTAGTTGGTTTTTTTACTGACTGTGTGCGTAAGATTACAAAACGCAGGAACAGGATGGGCGTCATTGTTTTTCTTTTTTTTTCATCTATCTAACTGGACTGTATGAGGAAGTACCGTATCCGATGCTTACGACGTACGTTTCCCACGTTCTTCTGACGCTTACGCAAACGCGGAAGATCGCGTTTAGGACTTGGCGTTCGAATTCTTACAGCTCTGGGCAAGGATGCCTCGGCTCGGTACTTATCCAACCGTATGCTAATATTAATATTAGTATTGAAACTATACGCGCGAACGGACGAAAGAATAACAAACACGGATGGAAAGAAACGGCTTCTGGATTTGATCCGCTGGCGGATATTCTGGTCCGGGTACATCATATCGGACCATCGAATTAACGAACGACGACATTTTCACGCAAAAGCAAAAAGCCCTCGACACGCGTAAACCTTCGGAAGCCGCGGTAGCCTGGGAACCCGACAGCTGCCTTTGCCGCCGGTTTACACGGAGCTGCGGCCTCTCTGTAATTAGCCGAGCCGTTTGTCGCGAGACCCGTCGAGAGAAACACCCCTTTCAAGCTCTCCCTCCCACATCCCTCTCGCGGCAATCTGCGAGAGGAGCGTTGTTAACTACCTTAAGTTGTGCTGTGAGATTTTCCGAGAGCAAAGAAAAGACTCCGTGTGATCGTTGTTCCATCAATCTGTGTCGCGTTACTAAGCCATGTTTATCGATTCGTTTTTGCCTTCGGCGCTTTGCGAATAAATGAGAAACAAGACTTACATCCATTGAAAGAGTCGCAAAGAAATTACGGGCAGACGTAGCACGCAGTATTTATTTCGTGAACGGAAATGCGCGTCTTTGCAGTAATTCGCCGGTAACGCGCGCCCGACGCGCGAGGTAGTTATCTTTAATGACAAACATTACGCTCAATCGTATCCGATTACAGTTACAGGACACGCTCGATCGAACGAACGTCGGCGCCTCTCGCGCGGCTCTGATACGGAATTAATCTCTCCGGGTGAAAAAGTAACTGTAACGACCTGCCGACGCGCGTTATCTCCGGCGTCGTCGGGCGACAAACGGAATTGAAACTGCACAATCAACTCGCCGAGATTTATATACGACTCTCCCCTCGAATTAGCCGGGCCGTAATGCTGGGATCGGGTGTCGGTGTAATTGGGACCCGAGGGACTTTCCCGCGTTTCAACCCCTCGGCTCTCGACCGCCGCCCACGCCAACATCGTCGCACTATCTCCGTTGTGCCACTGCGATGCCGTTTGTTCGTTCGTTCCTCCGATACCTCTCGTCGCGATGGACAACATCCCGATCGTAGCGACTAAGGAAGAGCGACTAAGAATTATTTCACGCCAGCGTGGCTGATGACTACGAAATATCGGAAGATAAGAACCGTAAAAAGTGGGTCGCCGCACGGTCGATTGATTCATCGCAAATAAAATTACGGGAATAGCTATCAGGTCAATGGCTGGAAGTGATTTATTGTATTTTCATGAAAATATGTAATTATTTTTGTCTATACAAAAAAAACCCAAATATTTAATTACGTTAAAACAATATTAATTTTTTCTTCCGCATATTTTTGTCTCTTTTTTTCATTTGTCTTTTACTTGACATCCATGGTTGGGTCGAGGGCTAATTCTCATAAGAATTGACAACGACGATGTTGATGACAATGGCGTCCTCATGCGTAACGGCAGCTGATTCGCCGCTTTGAAGTGAACGTTTATAGCGATCGACGGAACCCTTCACTGTAGCGATACTGTAGCTGTAGGTAAACCTCGGTGGAGGACGGACGCAACGTTGCTCACCCCCGGCCAGTTGGTGACCGACGTGATGCAAACTCGCACACGCGGAAACGTGCCAATGACCATCACCCTCCTGTCGCATACGAAGGAACGTCGCGCGTCTCTCCCGAGTATTCTGATTCATTGAATCCTACGAGACGCCAGGACGTCCGGTCCTGGGCTCACTGTGCAACGAAGTCACCGCAGTGGACAAACATCGGGAGATTCAGGCGCGCGTGGTGCGCGCACACACCGGATGTTGGGAGGGGCGTGTATTAGCCCCGTCGAGTGGAATGGGCGCGTTGTCATTGCCGGCAAAATGAGCACGAGGAATATGTTAAGCGGCGATCGAGGCGAAGCGGATACGAACGGCCCCGCCGTTCGAAAAAGGTCGAACTTTCGAACGGCGAAACCAAAAATAACGACGACGATGACAACGAGGAGGTGCTCGTCGTGTTCCGCTCCCGAATGCCCCGTATGCGCGCGCGACCGTTTTTGTAGCATAATTCTCTGTGTACTCCCGTTTCAAATAATGACACGGCAAGAGCGTATCTAATGCACTGTGACAAAGAATTCAAAGAGAGCGCAGAGGAAAGGTTCCACCCCGATCCGTCGTTGATGACGGAAGAGAGAGAGAGAGAGCGAGAAAGATAGAGATAGAGACGCGTGAGGGGAGGAAAGCAGCGAAAGAGAACTCGCGCGCGAGAGGCTCACAGAGAAAGAGAGACAGAGAGAGAGAGGGAAAGAGAAAGACCGGGCAAAGGGTTCGACCGCGCTCATCGGCTTACCCCCTTTGTGGCAGTTTAGCGTTTCATGTCGTATTCCGACTCATTGGAAATTGAGGAATACAGAAGAGGCGCAAAAGGGATACGGCTTTGAGATAAAAAGAACGTTGGGCGGCGACGGTGTGCCAGCCGGCAACGAGTGCTGTGTTAGCGCCACCCCGCGAAAATAAACCCTTCCCTCGCCCAGTGCCCTCCTGCTCGCTGACCCCC
>NW_012026779.1:2272256-2359139 GCF_000956235.1 Wasmannia auropunctata
CGTGAGGCAGGACCCGGCGCGGGGATACTGCGGCTACGTCAAAGGTGTCGCCGTGCCGAACCACCTCCGTGTCCACTTCGCAGACTCGACGAAGCGATCATCGGAAAGAATCTAGAAAAGAGGCGAGACTTTTCGCTAGCATGCCAATTTATCAATTGAACGAGCTCGCTTCTACAGCTTTAGTCGCGTCGTAGTCGAGCAGCTTCCCGAGTTTTCAGGAAGCCCCCTAGATTCTTGGCTCACGATCGGTATTCTGAACGACCAGTCGAGCGGTCGATGTTCCTCCGCCGTCTTGCCGATCGAGGTGACCGAGCTTCGAGCTCGATGCCCAGCCCGGTCTCTCCTCGCGGAACTCAGCGAGGTTACCGTGTGTCCCAGGACCACCGAGCTGTAGTCCAGAGTCGAGGAGTTGATGGTGGCGGCTACAAGCGGAGGAGGGTAGGTAGGTGCCGCGGTCACTTTGTGAACTAACCTGGCTTTGCCCGCTGTTTAATTAAGTCTCGCCTAGACTACTCGCCCTCTCCGTACCCCTCCCCCCCTCCTACCCCTCCCATTCCCGCTCTCCACCACATCGGTAGGAAAGAGGAGAGACCCCCCTTGAATTCGCTCTCTCGACTCTCCCCGGTTCCGTCCGGCCAGCCACGACACTCGCTTTGCCCGGCCACGACCTCGTGAATATGACACCGGTCTCTCGGACACGCGGCGAGGGAGAGAAAGAGAGGGAGAGAAAAAAATTAAATCACACCCACTGTTACGACGCGACCAAAGGGTAACCAAAGCCGCTCTTCCGTCGTCTTCCTTTCGGCCCTTCTCTCGCGACAGCGCGCGGACAAAGCCGGGAAGGGTGCCGAGAGATTCGTTAATAACTACGAATGCGAGAGATGAAAGCGACTGTCGAGTGTCGTGGCACACGCGACGAAAGGGATAATGAAATTCCACGTATAGCAGAGAAGCGCGGCCAAAGTTGGCCATCTTTTAGAGAAATGCGTCGATCGGATATTCCAAGATATATCCCGTAATGGAAACGCGAATGTTCAGGTCTTCGATACGAACCTACGACGCACCATATTGAAATCTAACGAGGTGGTACACAGAGAGCTATCTCCCTCCTTTCGCGATGTGCGTTTTTTCCCTCCGTGCGCAAACCGCCTCCCGCCCCTTTCTCGGGCGGGGGGGCCCCGGAGGCACGCGCGTATGAATTCGCCCGCGCGTAACAGTGAGCTTCCGTAATATAATTGTTAATGCGCTGATGGACCTCGGGCGGCGTTTATGCATTGCGCACGCCGATGTGGCTGGCAGCGCGGACGCGTCGTCGTCATGGGTGCCAGCCCTCCTTACCGTAAAAATAGACGCACCAGCATCAGCATTAGCAGCAGCGACAGCAGCAGCAGCAGCATCAGCAGCAACAGCCATTACGACACGCCTCGCTCGCCACCTCGCATTACGGATGATCACTGATCGCGAAGCGGAGAGAACGCCTCTTTAAAGAAGTACACGCGGTATGGTATGTGTACTCGTCTCATCTCGCGCGCGACACAAAGGGGCTGCTCGCGAAGAGGAATCGTTATCCGACGGCTCGGCTCGGTGTTTGCGTCAGACTTTTTCCTCTTTCACCCTGGGATATCTTCGCGCTATACTAAAGATAACGCACCGATAGCGCGACAGCGACGCGTACACACGTATCTGCGCGTCAGAAATACGCCGGCAAAGGGGTACCGTTTTCTCGCTGCGCGCTCTTCCGCGGGAGCACAATCCCACCCCTCCCCACCTCCTCGCGTGCTCGCCTTTCTATTTCCCTCGTTTAGCATTTTCATACATGCGAAGCCGATCTCAACGCTGTTGTACAGACGCGACTGTTGAAAGCGGTATGAAAATCCGTATTTGATCCACACTATTTCCGTTCATTTGTTTTCTCTCAACGCGGAGTCGCGGAGGTGCTCGCATTTCTCCACCGTCGACTTTTCAATATCGTTCTCGCGTCACAGAAGGGAAATTCAGTTTGGCTGAATTCTGAGTGCTTCCGAACGGAAGCCGGCCGATGATACTTAGCTAGCTGCGAGGGCGAGGCTGACATGCCGGAGGGGCGAATTTCTCGGTTACCTGGGCAAGTGTGCGCCGTGCGTAATATTCCCGGCAGGCGGACGGGAAAAATATACCGCGAGAGAGCGACGATGAAAGAAAGGAATAAAACAGGGAGAGCTTATTTACGCGAGGGGGCGCACGAGCGTTCCGCCGGGAAATAGGCGGTGGCTCTCCGGCTTTTCTCGCGGATTTGTATACGTATGAGCCGGCGTGCAGATATATATATATATATACGCGCGCGCATACCCTTTCTGTGTACACGGGCGGCTCTTTCGCTCCAACGCGAGATAGAAGCACGCGATTTTCCGTTACGAGCGTTGAGCTCGGAAACGATTTAGCGCGTGGAGATAAAACCGCCGCGATTACTCTACTCGAGTCACGTTATGCAACAAGAAGTTGAAAATCTGTACGAGATACCGCGGATAACGTCGCGTTAATGGCACGCATGGCAGTGTCAGGTTCTGCTGATTAATCATGAACAAACCGCTGCGTGCGGTTTTTAACACCTCGCGCTCGGCAGCGGCCGTACCGCGATGATACGTCTGTATTAAATTATTAATTTCGTGAATTACATATAACAAATCAGGACAATGTTATTCCTTTGTGAGCTGTTAAATTTCATAGTAACAACGATGGATATTCATTTTCGTGATCCAATATAGATGGTAACCGCAATATAGATGGTAAACTAAAACGTCGGGGCGGCTTGTCGGCGATTTAAATGCCACGGCAGTATCAGGACGACCTCCGGGCTCAAAGTACCGAAGGGTTCGACAAGTGCATGAATTAATACACGTAGGGGCGGATCCGCCGTGTCTCGCGCACGATAAGCATTCCCGCGGATATTTACGCGGTGGCATTTAGAGTATCGGTCGCGCGCACACAAAGGCTCGAATGTCTAGGATGCTTGGAATCGCCGTCGCGCGAAAAGTCGCCGAGGGACACGACACAGGCGGAACGAAAGACAAAGAGAAAGGGGGATGGGGAGGGAGGGGAAAGGGGAGAGATAAAGCAAGAGAGAGAGAGAGAGAGAGAGAGAGAGAGAGAGAGAGAGAACATGTGGTGCACCTAATCATATTTCCCAATAATGCGCCACCGCCTACGAACTATAATAAACAGAGTGAGTATAAGAAACGTACCGGTATACGCGTAGGTGGGCGCGCCACACACGATGCGGAAAGCGTGTTGTGTGTACACCCGGGTGCTCGCATAAATTCGTGCACATACATACACACACGCACGCACGCGAAGGCAAACGGAGCATTTGTACGGGGCGGCGCGTTTACATAGGCTCGCTCGCTCGTGCGAGGAGACGACGGTGCGAGAAATTTCGTCGCTACGGAATTTAGATGAAATTGCGCGAATTACTTGGGAGCCCGGGCGTACACGTATTTATGCTCGCGCACACGCTCGCGGGCGGATACACGCCGCCGCCGTCGTCGTCGTCATCGTCGTCGGGTTCCGCGCGCGAGACACGACGTGGATGGCGAGAACGTGTGTATGTATGTACATGTGGCCGTGTGTATATGCGTGCCGTTGCACGGGAATTCTGGGCGTTCTAACGCTCCGTCTTGCCGTGCTGGAGCAGCTCTGAGCGCGGAATGCGCGAACGGAGAGAAAGAAAGCGATATTTCGACGATGATACAGCTACTTGGGCGAAGGGAGGAGGGAGGGTGGCTACGACCCTGTCGACTTTTACCGACTCGAAAGAACGCGGCGACAGTCGCTCATCGGCAACGGATTTTTCACGATCTCCCGCGAAATTCGTGTCGCGACGAGAATTATCGGTTTTCCATCGGTTTTCCTTGCATGGCGAAAGACCGCGATTAAAAAAAGAAAAAAACGCGCGAACGAATATTAGTACGGAAATCTATCTTACGGGGCGTGTGTAACGAGTAAGATTATTATGTGCAATATAGCGGCAGCTTTGAATCTCTAATGCGACCCGTAACGAGATATATGCACAGAGAAAATAATGTAACGCTCGCGCTCTCTTTTTTTTTTTTTCGTCGCGCGCGTAACCGACTTTGGCTCGCTCGCCGACCGTGCGACCGTTAATGGAGATGTAATATTTAAATGCGCGACCGGCCGGCGTTGCGTAATGAAATTATTAATAATAACGATCGCGCGCGCGCTGCGGTTCTCGTAGTTTCAACTGGTTATTAGATTTTAATCGCACTCTCTCGCGCTGCGCTGCGCCGCGCCGCGCCGCGCCGCGCATACAGGGAGAGTGGAAGTACGAAGCAGGATTCCCCGGCAATTTTTTCCGGGTGCCGACAGAGGCCAACCGGCTATTTAAAAGTGATTTTCCCCCGTGAGAACGGAACCTCGAATTATGCGAAATTACCTGCTGGAAGGTGTAAATAAATAAACGTCCGTACGCGTAACTAGTAACCCGTTATTACGTGTCGCCCGGTTCGGCACCGACGATCCCAACACCCTGAAACATCTCTCCCATCCACCGTTCCCGTCCAACCCCTTCGTGTCATCACCGAAGCCTCCCCCTCTTTCCCATCGGTAACACCGGTAACGCGGGTGGATATGTCAATGCGGGGAATCACGCTAAGCTCAATTCCGGGCATTATCATTCTCGCGCCGATACGCGGCCTAACCGCCCGATGAGTCCATTAACAACTACAGTTATCGTTACGATGGTATGCGAATCCCATCGAATATATATCGAATCCCCCGTGAGTTTCGCCAGCGGCGCGTGTATTGAAGCGGCGCACAGGTTACAATTTTTGAACGGGCGATTTTTCATAGAAGCGCCGCTCGTAAATTTCGTTTCCGCCAACGCCGTATACGTAATATCTCGCGTTATATTTGGGAATCTCAAAGGACAGTGCCGAGAAACGGATCGTCGGGTAGGATTCGATGTGTGTGGCACCGGGGTGGAGGAGGAGAGATGAGGGAGGCGCTTGCGTATGAAAGACGACGAATCCGCAACCCTCGTAATACGAGTCGTCGTAAAGTAGCATTCTCTTGTAAGTCCTTCTGTCGGTCGGCCTGGCTACCATCTACGGCTTTCTATTATGCATGCGTCCCTTATTGGCAGTAAACGCGCGCCCTCACCCTCCTTCGGCTGTGCCGCCGTTGCCGCAGCCGCGCCGCCGTCGCCGCCGCCGCCGCCGCTGCCGCCGCCGCCGCCGTTGTCGCCGTCCTCGTTCTACCTCACTCCCCGGTATTCGGAATTACGGTCGTAAGCATATTTCTAATTATAACATCGCGAGGAGAGACCACCACGGACAGACGGAGAATTCCATAAATTATGCAGGAGCCGAGACTAACGCCTGAGCATTTTGCCCGGCAGTAAGAACCACCCTACTTTCTTGCGCGAGGGACGCGCTGATGAACGAGGGGTGGGCGCTCGCGACGCGGAAGTACAGCCCTTTTAAAGCGATTTATCGGCAGTCGCCGACGTAACACCGGCCGCCAATAGTTAACAGCACTCTTCCGCAAAAGTGGAAAAAAAAAACGGGGGATTAAACGTTTCGGAGTAAAGATTAAAAAGTAACGCGGTCGGTAACCGACATATCTCACACGGGCTATCTTGTAAAAGCGGATTTAATTAAAAAAGTACAAGCGGATTTAATTAAAAAGAAACGTTGTTTAACAAACGGGAGAAAAATCGCCGGGTCCGCTAAAAGCGGAGTATGTAAGCAGCGTAATAAACGAAAAAACCGTGAATTGAAAACCGCGCCCGGTACGTATTCATGGCGACGTTAAATGAACATTGTGACGCGATCGGGTGGAAAGTTGATTCGAGTGGCGTTATTAATGCCGCAGCACGCTCCGCGCTCGCGCACGCTTAATTCGATAACGTGCGGTGCCTTTAAATTTTGATTTGTCATAACGAGAATTAACGTCCACGTTAAATGCGTTCGTCATCGCAGCCGCCCCCGCGCGCGCGCACGCGTGTCAATTCGCCAGCGCGGCGCGACGCGGTGGTTCGTGCCGCGCATTCGCACCGCGGTTATACGCGCGCGCACGCACGCAATCCGCTCCATTCGAGCCGCTACCAATTTGGCATCGAGAATGGTCCATAGTCATTAATGGGTCGTACGCGTTAACGATTATGTTTTCGGCTGTAATCATCGGATCGATTGTGCCGATCGTCGGAGTAATAAAGCGTGATAGGGAGAGGGAATGGAAAGAGAGACAGAGAGAGCGTTTTGCGACGAGCGGGCATGCCGATGACAATGATGATGGCACGACCATAATTGCTGGACGCCGTAACTTTTGCGGTCATCGATGATCCCGTTCAATAGTCACGTTTCCGGCGACCATCATTTTCGATGAGACCTGGCTCAAGCCCGCTATTATAGCTGCCATGTTTTATAGCAGGCGTATACGAACGTTTTTGTTACATATTTATGCGCGGGGCGTTATACCGTAATTTAAAGGACATTTGTGCAACAGTCAATTTATTGCGGTATCGATAAAAAGATATCGTGGCGCGATTCGTGGCAGTTTTTCGACGACGAGATTACAACTGATCGTGACGCATACTTGATCTATTAATAATTAACGGCATCCTGGAAGCTCTAATCTCATAATCCATTTGGAATTTGGGCGATAGGCTTCTTCGGGAGTAACGCTTCATCGACGCGCCCGAAGACGCGCTCGATTTCGCGATTACGGCATTTGAGCAATTCGCACGCGCGTAGGCGGGAGGTTGACGAGGGCGGTAGAGACGAGGGGAAAATCGTGGAGGTCGGGAAAGCGGGGCGACGGGACGGGGTGGTTGGGACGAGGGCAAGACGGCGGAGCTAAGACGTTCGCGGTTTCGCGCAAGAGGCCGACGGAGGTCCTTCGCCGTAATTACATTAACCGCAACCGCCAAACACCCGGTACTACCGGCACGAGGGGGTCCCAAAGTGCCCTAACCCGCGGCTCGAACCTACCACTTCGTCTACCCCTTACGGCCGTTCACCGTCGAATTAGAGACGCGCGCGATCCCGTCAGCCTACATAGTCGTCGGGAATCGCGGATTAACCAGAATTACGTGCGTTCGCGTCTGCAATTTATTCGCAGCATTTCAAATTATAAGACAGCTCGCCTCTCTTTTTTACATCGGCGAATAAGGGACGCACGCTAAAGTGGTAATTCATAAATTACGCCATTACGGAGGGTAAAACATTACTCGGTTGCCGCGTTTTCTACGATATAACGGTCGGCCGGAAACAAGAATACACGCTCGTCCACGAACGTTGGCCTATTGACTATTTTAAGAGGGTTGAACCGGCTACCGTGAACACAAACCTAACCCCCCGATCCGCCGCCGCCACCGCCGCAGCCGCAGCTCGCCGGAAACATATCTCTACGCGCACATTGAATTAGTAATGGCGGAGGTCTTAGAGCCGAAGGGACTTGTAAGCTGTAATTGCATTAATCGCGGTGATATTTTGGGCTCAGGTGCCTTCGCGCCCGCCACGGCTCGTTAATAGCTGCCATTATCGTTCCTGCGCCTGACGTAGGACGAACTGCCGCTGCTGCACCCGAAACTCCGCCTGTCCCGAAACTTTCGCGATGAACGCCCGTGAATCGCTCTGACAGTTAGGCTTCTCCTCGGCGAGGTCTGACCCTTCTCTCTCTCTCTCCCTCTCTCTCTCTCTCTCCCCTCTCTCTCTCTCTCTCTCTCTCTCTCTCCTCTCGAGAAGTGGTTTTCGTTTGAACACGTGAGGAGATTGGTTTTAACGTTCGGGAAGGAAATTATTTTAAAACATTTCGTTTGATTATGAAAGCGTTTGCTCTGCAACATTTCTCTCCTCGCGATCGTCTCAGACCTCGTCGTGACTTGCGCTTCGCGCACGGATGCTGAGATAATTTACGTCTGCCAAAACATACACGATCGCCGATTACACGTGTTGCAAGGGAAGGTTCATCGATCCCTCGACAGCCTGTGCAGGATCGAATCGGAGAGAGAGAGAGAACGAGAGAGCGGAAGAGAGGTGCTTTCGTGCCGCGAATCACGAAACGACATTATCTCGCCCTCGATCGCCGACGACGTGTCCACTCGCGTTCGGGAAGAACGGAGATCGCGGGGAAACGAGGGAGAGAGCGACAGAGAGAGAGAGAGAAAGAGAGACAGAGAGCAAGAGGAGATACGAAGAGAATACACTCGCACGCGTGTGTGTGCGTACGTAGAACAGAGAGGACAGGTTACGTCGAAACATTAATCTCTCGCGGTGGCAATATCGGGCCGATGATATTCGAGGCACGAGTATTATACGAGGTAGTGTCATTAGTTCGCGGTGTGTGCGTGTGTGTGTGGCCGAGGTAGAGAGAACGCGAGAGAACGAACGGGCGAGAGAGCGAAAGAGACGGAGACGGAGAGCGCGGCGCTAAGCCGGGCGTTTGTGAAGGTGGCCGCGTGTATGATATAGTTCATATATACGTGTGCGTGCAGTTCGCGCGCGCGAACGTTGCCCGGTGTCGGACGGTAGTATCGATATGCAGGACCGTGATAATCGATTGCCGCATTCCTCGAGACGGAGCGACGTTGCGCGCTTTGAATACGGCCAGAGGGGGGTCCTCGATCGGTGCCCACGACGCATACGAAGCGAGAGCACGCTGTGCAGATACGCCTCTGTCATATTCCCTCACTTCTGCCACTGCATCCCCTATATCTTTCTTCCCTCTCTGTCTGTCACGCGGCGGCCGTTTCGCACGTGTGAGCGATTCAGCGCCCACGCGGTCCACTGTGAGATCCATCTCTTCGAGCTCCACCTCCTCCTCCTCTTCCTCCTCCTCCTCCTCCTCCTCCTCCTCTTCCTCTTCGCTTGAGGCCGATCTCGAAAATTGCTTTTTCATCTCGCACCGTTCGCGAATTCGTCACGAGCCACTCGATACCCCGGCGATACATCGGCGAGCATATCAGAGTGAATATATCGGAGGGCCCTACCGGATTTTTTTTTTATTCATCCGTTAGCCACATTGGTACCGATTCGTCTCGTAAGAGCCATATCACCCGCCGTCGTTATAGCATAGTCGTTAAACTGTCGAAATATCTGTTCTTCTCTGTTCTACATACTCGATTCGCGCGATGGCGCGAAAGATGTGATGCTGGTGAACGCACGATGATGACGCGTCATCGCGCGTATTCAGTCAACAGCTGTCATTTCGCGATCGCTGCAGGAAGGGTCCTATATGCTTCTCTCCTCTCTCTCTCTCTCTTTCTCTTCTCTCTTCTCTTCCTCCCTTTCTCTCTCTCTCTCTTCTCTCTCTCTCTCTCTCTCTCTCTCTCTCTCTCTCTCTATGCGTTCGCGCTCGCTGGCCGCCCTATAATACCCTACACCCTTGCGCAACTCCCTTTCTCTCTCACGGCTCGGTTATTGTTCACGTTAATTGATGCGTTATGTTTGATGCCGTTGTGATAGCCATTGTACGCGGGGTGTCCACTGATAACTGAGTTACCGACTGCGGCGGCCGGAGTGCACTCAAACCTAATTATCTCGGCCCAACTGCGACTGCCGCATTGCGTTGCCGCCGCCGTTCGTCCCCGGAGTCATGCACGAGCATTTCCCTGATGTCGATGACTCGCTCGTATCCTCACCTGCATCAAAAGTTTTGCGTTAGCGCGTCCTTCTTGCGCGGCAAAATTCGAAGAATGAGAATCGCGAATTTGATTCGATAAATCTATTCTGACAGAAGTTTAAGTGATAGAAAATTGATAAATATTATCGAGAGATCTTCTCATTGAAGTTAAGGGAAAAATTCGGATCGACGATTATTCTCACTTGGTTACGAGTAATATGGAATTTTGCAAAGAAAAGACGGAGGATCGAGAATGGCTCTTCTACGCCGGAAGCCGAACTATAAATAGTGCGTGGGAGGAACCAAGGCGTTTGCCCGAGACAGAAAACAAAGTCTCTTCCTTTCCGCGGCATGATTAGACAGACCTTCCAATTAACTGGTCGAAGGTGCTTTTCGGGCGCAACCCCGTCGTAAACTCGGCTTCTTTACGCGCGCGAACGCGTAAGAACGGAGCCGGCGAACGGAAGCTCGCCACGATAAATTCCGAAAATCAATTCCGCCGCAAACGAGTCGTTCTTTCGGGTCCTTTCTCGCGGGAGGGCTCAAAACGGAGGTAAACGCCATCTCCGTATTCTCCGACGATGACTTAAAAAGAAAAAAAAACTCGAGATATTCGCTGGCGTGGCGCGGTCGTTGCGTCGTTGACCGGCCCCCCCGGCCATCAGAAGTCAGCGCGGCATCAGTCGGCTCCCTCGACGTGGCGTTTTTTTCGGCGGCCCTTTTAACGAAGAATATCCCCCGTCCGTCGCGCGTCTCTTTATTGTCCGGCGAAATTTACGATCGACACCGAGAGTCGCGAGGCCCCCGCAATAATTCGATCGTCGTGGACGCGCGATGGGCGCCCGGCGCGTCTACGCCTCGGAGCGATTCCCGGTATGCAGGAGGGAGGGAGGGTGAAAGAAACGAAAATTGGCAGCGCGTTAAGCACTTTGTGGGTAACGTCGCTTCGTATAATTCTTAAATCGCGGCGCCGAGTCGAGTCGCGAACCTCGCGCCAACGACCGGTTGCGGTCCAGCAGGAGTCCTGCCTTCCGTTACAAAACGGCGAAAAATATTTATCGAGGAAATAGCCAATCTCTCGTTATAACCCTCCCACCGCGAGACTTCCATTCCGACGACAATACTTTCCACGTGCATGTCCCGGGCTCTCTCTCTCTCTCTCTCTCTCTCTCTCTCTCTCTCTCTCTCTCTCTCTCTCTCTTTCTCTCCATCTTTCTCGTCTTCCTTGTCTCTCTCTCTCCTCTTTTTTTCTCCTCTCCCCCTCCCCCGTCGTCGTGTTCGCACACATATCGCAGAAAATTACATTTTGTCGGTTGTAAAAGGAACGTCGTAAAAATCGTAACGCCGGCGACGCTGACTGCGGTGCACGCCGGGGCGAAATTGCACCGGCCCTCCGCCTATCTGTTGGCCATCAACATTGCTCCGTGCTTGATAGACCCTTTGTAAAACGTCATTCTACGGGCTTTTATACTCTTGCTCCTAGGCGGACAACCCGCGTCCCAAGTAGTTCTCGTCGATTCTCGTTTCTAGCGCCGGTGCTTGCACTACCGGTGCTTCCTCAACGCGAAGCACGAACAATGCGGAAAAAGTACACATAAGTAGAAGGATCGTGATTTTGTATAATTTTTTTTTGTAAATAAGTACACGCTAATAGCAGAATAGACTTCCGCGCATGCTTTTTGGAGTACCGGGCATCGTAACAGTGACTAATTAAAATTGCAGTAAGCCTGATCGCTCGAAAGCAAGCATCAAGAGGATCGCTGCTTCATTCGCATCATTACGCAGTTACAAGAGTGATCACGGTTGCTGACCACGCGCGCGCGCATATCGCTCGGTCCATCCGTGTATCCGTGTAGCCGGTAAAGCCCCGGTAATTAAACTCGGGGAACGTCTTAGATGCAGAATGTACTTAGCACAGGCGAGACTCGCTCACCCTCTCGCTCTCGAAGGGGATCTTCCCGGTGGGAAAGGAGCGAGAGAAGAAGAACAGTTCGATGTGGAAAGGGATCGAAGCGCGTTTCCTGCTGTCTCTGTCCTTTCGTCGTCGGCGGGCGTTGATGGGTTTTCCAACCCCTCCGAACTAGAACCTGGCTGTTCGAACCTGGCCAGTTTCGACTTGAACTACGGATCTAGTTTCCAACGCCCGGCGCGGAGGTAAAGAGAGACCGAGGGGGGGAGGAGAAAGAGATAGAGACAGAGAGGAGGTGGAATGGGGCGAAGGAGCGAGAGAGGCAGCGAGAAAGTCGAAGCTGGCTTCCATCCATAATGGCATAGTCTCTCTTCTGGGTTTCCACAAGTTGGCGAACTCGCTACTATCGGACAATATCTTTGTTAACTGAGGAAAGGGGAATGCTACGTATTCTTGCATATTCTTTAACAATTTGTATCTCTTTAGATTAGTAGATATTTAATAGATGTTTAAAGATGTCGCGTTTCTTATTTACATGGACATTTTTATTTATATCTGAATTTTTCATAAACTATTATAAAACGTAAAATGATAAATTTCAACTTGTAATCAACTTGACGAATGACTTTTTAAAACGATAAATTAGTTAAACGAAGCACTATAGTACAGATTTCATTGTCAAAAGATTTGGAAAGACATAATAATAGACGAACGGAGTATCACGGCGGCTCCGTGCCCGATCTAACGAGGATTTAGAATACCAGGTGCGAGGCTATCACAGGGCTTAGGAAACTAATAGAGACATATTCGAACGAAGGAGTAGGTTGGTTCCCGGGGATCCGCCCCAAGTCGTTGCCACGACGGCTACGTCGAGCTTTATCAGAGTGTGCTTACAGGATTGATTCGTCGGTGTGTTCGTCGATTGCCCTGGCGGGAAAAGCTCTCTCGAGAGAGAGAGAAAAGGCAAGAGAGAATGAGAGGGAAAGGCAGAGAAAGACAGAGAACGACGAGGAGTAATAAAGTAATGGCCGCGCCGCGTCTTCTTCCGCCGCGCCGCGGCTCGCCTTCTTTCCGGCGAGGAGAATAGATAGAGTCCCGCAAAATAACGCCCAGGTAAGAGACGGTGCTCATTCACGACGACGACGCGACGGTTTCACGTTCCAAAGCGAGACACCTTTGCCGCTCACGTTCCAATGGAGACTCGTCTCTCGCCTCGTCTCCTCGTCCCCCGCCGCGCCTCACCGCGCCTCGCCTCGCCTCGCGTGTCAGACTCCGACGTTCCTCCGTAAGTGTCTACCGCGCTGTTCGCTTTTCGAAGCGAAAGCGCCATGGTAGCTGGGCTTTCAGGTGCGAGACCCTCTCGACGCAACGGCGACACCTCCGCCGATCGCTGTTTCACAAACGAACTCGGCCTCTCTCCTCTTTGAATTCGAGACACCCGCGTATACAAAGTTGGCTACCGCTGATTGTAATTACTCAGCCCTCTCGGTTAACGAGACATCGGCTCGCCGCCGCCGCCGCCGCCGCTGCCGCCGACGCCGCCGCCGCCGCCGCCGCCACCGCCGTCCGACGCGGTATGATGGATCGCTCGCTATGCGAACACGGTGACGAAAATCGTCTCTCCGTCGCTTCCGTGGAGAGTCTCTCCCTTGTTTTCCCATGAAGGGCGCGTCGAGTAGATGGGGGGGAAAAAGGAAGAAAGAAAATTAATTAAGTCCGAATTCCGCACTTTCGTATTCGGCTCTGTATCGCTTGTATCGACAGCGGCTTCAAAATGTGGATATTATTTAACAATTGGACAATTGGTCGATTGCGCGACAAAAGTTATTTACGACGAAAGGCGCGATTAACGTCCGACGAGACGACGCGAATCGATCCGCCAAACGTGTCTTGACGGCGTTGCGGCATTAAGGGGGTAGGCCGTTCGGTAATTGTCGGCAAATATTAATAACTGTTGGAGGGGGACGCCTCAGCTCGCGCGGATTCAAAGCGAGCGAGAGAGGCGCGAGCCGCGCGGCGAGGCGGAGGTGGAGACGTTGACTACTTCGCGAGGGTGAGCCCGTCGAACCGGTTATACTTGAGAGCAAATACATAATGCCTCGATGATTTTCCCGCCGGAGGGAAGAGCCGACCGTGATTGAAATTTGGCAACTCGCTTTGACACAATTATCCGAACCGTTCTGCTGAGGAAAACACTGTAACCGGGAAGTACCGTCGACTCTCTTTCCCGAAAGAGAAATTACTCCGTCTTTCGCGGGAATAGGCTTACGTGATATAAGCTATATCGCTTGCACGCTTGCACGTGATGGATCTAGCATAAGAGAGGGGGGGGGAGGGGCGCCCAATCATCCAGATTAGCACGGCTGTCAAATGTCAACCTGCGATCGATACCTGCGTGCGAAAGCGAGGGGTAAATTGACTTCGGTCCTTCACGAAATTCCACGGAACTCGTTACGAGAGGAAGCCCCAGCGGTGCGTATCTTAAGAAGCCCTTCTCTTCGCCCTCGAAGCGGACTTCGTACCGGACTTATTCATCGCCGATCATCGGCGTCACGTTCGCGACAATACATGGACATCTTGTGCCTAAAATAAGGCAGCATTAGTCACATCCGTTATCCGCCGAATTAGGTCTCGCGTATATTTCTCATAACTACGAGGATCCAATAACCCTCCTAAAATTCTTATTCGATGACTCGATGGATAGCAGATAATTAAAATGGATACTTTATGTCCGATAACAGCCGTTTAGGATGATAAATCGCATTGTTTGCAAAGTTAGATTCACATGCAGCACGGAAAGCGTGGTAATTTTGCCGGCATCACAATTTAATTTGATTATATTCTTCCCTTAATATAACCGGCAACCATGGACGTTATGCGGTGATTGTTGTTATACGCTAATACCTGGATACTGTTACGCAGAAATATTCTAAGGCGTACGTAAATCTTTATCAATCTATTTATCCATCGATAAAGTCCGGCTCTCTGTTCATCGAGATTTAGCGATCTATCC
Source organism: Wasmannia auropunctata (assembly GCF_000956235.1). Classification (NCBI taxonomy): domain Eukaryota; kingdom Metazoa; phylum Arthropoda; class Insecta; order Hymenoptera; family Formicidae; genus Wasmannia; species Wasmannia auropunctata. Next base: position 2,286,797 of record NW_012026779.1, read on the forward strand.
ACACCGCATCCTTCCTCCGCTCTCGCTCATGTCGTGAAGGAGGCACGGCCGCGACGATACGCATCTCGTTATACGTAAACAATGTACCCGCGGCAATATTATCTGGGTAGATTGTACCGAGGCTCTCGCATTCGTGGCTACGGGCACGAACGTAAAACGATTCGTTTCCTTCGATCTACGCGCCAGCCACGCGTGTAACGCGATACCGTATACCTGGTGCACGAGACGGTGCCGAGATGCCGATCGCCAGGGAGGTCGCCCGTCTTCCACCTGCCATAATTTCGTAGATCCCTCTCGTCCTCGCTGTGCCCTCTTGAATTTCGAAACGCGCCATTTTCGGACTGGGAGGGGAGAGGGCGGAATGGGATGACTAGGATATCGAAAAAATATAAGACGGAAAGAAAAACCGGATATCAAATTTCGGCGAAGAAACAGAACATAATCGGTGACGATAACTGAAAACGATTGACGGTGTCCATTCTCGAGCAAACTCGCGAGAACGGTCAAATGAAAGCTGAACGTAAATATGTATATAACGGGAGAGGGAGAATGGAAATGGAACGCAAACTTTTCCTTTCCACGTGGAGAGAAATAAAAAGAGAGAGAGAGAGAGAGAGAAAGAGTGCGAATGGAAATCCTTTCAGTCGTAAGCCGCGGTGGCGTCGCGCAAGGGTTGAAATTCCCTTTGCTGGATGTTTAATGCGGCAATCTAGGGGCGTGATAAAGTGCCAAACGAATGCCGAAAGGGAATCGCGAAGTGAGCGCCTACCTCGCAGTACGGCACGGTCGGTACACCGCTAAACGTTTGGTACAATGCTGGCACAAGCTATTACATTGTATAAACACGGCTCTCTGCGGCTCCCGCCAGAAGAGCGGCGGACGAGCCACTTCAGAAATTGAAACGTAGGAAGAGAAAGCTGTGGTTGCACTCGACGATTGAAATCGCTTCCACCCTTCCGGTACTTCTTCCCTCTGTCCGATACTCTTCTTTCTCTTTCTCTCTCTCTCTCTCGCTCTCTGTTCCCCTCTCTTTCTCTAACCCCCTTTTTATTTTCGTTTTCTCTTTTTCCCGTCGAGAAGACCACAAAGATTTCGTTCCCTTTGCCGCAGCACTTGAAAGAACTCACCGTAATCTTGCGCCTTTCTTTTTGGTACGGTCCGTCCGCTCTCTAGCGCAATAGACGGTTCCTCGCCACGAAAAAGTCACGCAACGAAAGTCCATTCGCTCCTTTAACAATTAGTTCAAGAAGAACACAAGCGCGTGTCTGCGCCAACTCACGTACGAATTATCACGATCGTCAAATTTCTCAGAAAATTGCCGAACTTCAGTTCAAAATTCATGCAAAAGTAGCCTTCGAGCCATTTAAGAAATAATGTAAATTCTGAAGTCTTTCGTCCCACGACCGCTCGTGCTCTCCTCGGGCACCTATTTTTCCGCTTTTTTGAATCGTGCACCGGTAGAAGAGAAGAATAACGTTCCTTGCATACCCCCGGATTAAAAGGCAAACAGTCCTCTGCTTCAGTGGTATGGGAATATACGTATTCGTTGAAAGGAAATTTATGGGAATTAATATTGGCTCCCTAGAGAGGGAGAAGGGGGGCGAGGCGGGGGTGAGACGGTTCTAGATGTCTCGGGGACTCGCGGAATGCGACTTTCCGGCATACATCGCAGGGAACTTTAAGAATTTAATTCCTACGCGTCGTGCCTCTTTCTCATCTTGCTCGCGTTCGCCCTTTCTCTCTCTCTCTCTCTTTTCTCTCTCCGTCTGTTCTTCGCACGAAGAAGAGACACGCGGGGCTTTCAGCATCTTACATGCCCGCCGAAACGATACTCGAGCGAGCTCCACGGCATAATTTCATTCGCCGCGCGATCTCGACCCGCCCTTTGTTCTCTTCCTCCTTGTCTCGCGAGACAAAAGAGTTACTTTTACCTTAACTTTCGCCAGTAGATAGAATTCGTATTGTTTCGAGAATCGCGACAAGAAATTATATAACCGTATCGAAATTCAGGGACAAAAGAAATCTCCTTCTCTAATAAACAACGTTGTTTCGATTTTCATATTCTTGAAATTAAGATGAAGAAGAAGTTTCGCGCATCTCGTGGAAGAAATAGAGAATAAAGTTCTTTAAGGGAACTTCGCGACTCGCGAGAGATTGCTCGCTTTCCGCAACTTTAGTCGCCATGACGCGGCGAAAAAATCCACCTCCGTATCTCGCGAGAGAGAGAGAGAGAGAGAGAGAGAGAAACGTATATCGCGTGACGTCGTCCGTATTGATATCGTCACGAAGCGAGAACGACTGCGTAGCAACAAAAAATCACCATTAAGCCGCCGTACGTCTCCCCGGGGATGGACCCTACATCATATAGGTTGGCGGAGGAAGAGGTATTAAACGTACAAACGCGATAAGCTAAAACACTTCTCGTCGGTGCGCTGCACGGGGTCTCTTTCTCCACGTCTCCCCTCGAATTCACCGTCGGTCCCCGTCGCGCGTGTCGTGTTCTCTTATTCTTTTTTTTTTAGGCATTTAGGGAAAAATGTCCGGGAAAAATGAAATGTCATCATCGAGCCGATCACGTGTCCTTACGAAGGAGACAAGGGAAACAGTGGGGGATGCATGTCGCGCGAACTGTCGTCACGAGGTTTTTCCCGACGTTGCGAGAGAGAAAAAAAAACAAACCGTGGCTTTTAGTTGAATAAACATAGCACGGATATCGCATAATCTATGCACACGTGGCGTATCTGTTCGGGGAATCGATATCAATTAAACTGACGCATATCGCATCCGTTGCACATGTCTACGCTAACAAAAGATTTTCTTTTAATCTTCCTTTTGATTGTAATAAAAAAAAATTATTTGCGAATTGTAATTATGTGTGGCCTCGAAATAAAGAATTGTGTCTTATAGCATAGATGTATAATCATAACCGATCAAAATTGTAAAAAAGAGAAACATCAAGGTGTGTATATGTTATACATATATATAGCTTCTCTCCCGTATATGTACACGGCACATCCCGTTTGACGGCCATTTAAAGAATACCCGGGGATTAGAAGTCGTCGCAGTCATCTTGTTTTATCGACTCGAGCCGCGATTATGACGATAACCATCTAACCAGTGTTTTTCGGACTCGGGATCACCATCACCACCACCACCACCACCTCTGCCATCTCGGCATCACCACCCATCATCACCGCGCCGCGCCGCCGCGCCGTAGCGGACGGCAAACACTATCCGTTTGATTCGACTATCATCCCTTTCCGCCCTCCACCCTCGGGAGTCACCGCTTCTCCCTTCGCCTCGCCTAGCCTTTCCGTGCCGCTTATTTTCTGCCAGAAAGCAATATCCGTTATGGCCAATAAACGCAACCGTATCAAAGTAACTGACGATCATTCCGTCTGTCCACGTACATCGAATGTCCAGCGAGAATTATGCCTTCTTTTAACGAAACCTGTATTGATCGCCTTTATTATGAAATTAACGAGGCAATATTGAATTGCGCGTTTAAAAAGCAATTCGAGTAGAATTTGGATTTTCTTTGTTTTTTAATTAAAAACAAAAATTCAATTTTATTATTATTGTTGCTCAATATATTTTATAAAATTTTTATATTGGTTAAATTTTATGACATTTGATTTAATGGCTTTTTCACCTTGCGATCTTTGATTGGTTTTCTTAATTAAACGGGCGCGCGCGCGTCTTTTCGCAACTTCGAGATGGACCCGGGAAAAGGGGAGCTCTTTCGGATTCGGCGAGATTTGCGGAGGTGTCGACTCGCGCGCTTTAATGTTTTTGCCCTTCGCCGAGGGTTGGCACCCTCGCGCGCGTCGTGTTCTACCCTATAGCCACACGTATCGGTCTCACTCTCGGCGCTCCTCCCAGTCTCACCCGCGACGGAGCACATAATCCTGATATCTGTCGGTTTTCGGGCAATAAAACACGCGTCCCATACAGACGGAACCCCCGGAGAATCGCTACTGCTTCCGGCTGATAAAGAAACGCACGGCAAGATATCGGGTAATCGCTTTTGGCTCCCGCGTCAACGGAACGTCATCGGCTCTCTCGCCATTTTCTGAAGATCGGCAGCCGGACGGAATAGCCGGCGTATAAAATCTGTCGATTTTAAAAAACTTGAGAAATTCTAGAAAAGCACCGTATAACCTAGACCAGACTGAAATTAAAAGAGATAAGTATTATTACTGAGAAAATACAGTGATCACGGCGCGAAGTGCGCCGTTGTTTAGATCGTTTAGATCGTTATCCGCGCGTCTATATCATTGAATATTACGCTTATCGTGACTATACGACTGCGATCCGACGCCTATATATATCCCGCCTTTCGAGCGAGGCGTCGAATCGGCCGCGCTAATGCACTCGCACGCCGCAAAATACCCGGAATAAATCTATGATGCTACACACGAACGTGCATCTTTATTTCACGACATTACAGTATCAGGTCGCGGGGCGCGCGCGAGCGGTGCGCTATTCGAAAATTATTGACCGTCTTGGAACGGCCTACCTAAGGCCGAGCGAGACCTCCCTCCTCGGTCCGTGAATACTTATCGGGCGGATCGAAGCGTTCAAAAGATCCGCTCGGTGGCCGCGAGGCAAAACGCCAGGCTATTCGGCTATTACGTTTCTGCATACGGGAGAGAAACCCGGTAACCAGATCGGGTGGTCTCGAATGACCCGCGCGCTCACCCGGGGAGTAAATATTTTCATATTATTTTACCCGTGTAATTCAAGCGTCGCAAATCTGGCGTCGATCGCCGAAAGTTTCGGGGGCCTGGCTTCCTCGAAGACTCTCACGTCGAGAACCGGGATTGTACTCTACATCCGTTTCTCCCTACCTCGGTATATACGCGCCTCGGATAACTCTCGATCGCGAACGACGTATCATATATTCGCGCGAGTTCTCTCTCTCTCTCTCTCTCTCTCTCTCTCTCTCTCTCTCTCTTTCAACGCTATCAATTCGAAGCGTTATAAAACGCGGCAAACAAAATCGCAACGCGCGTCGTTAAGCGGACGCGAAGTCCACGGCTAAAGTACATGGCGGATGTTAATAGGATAAATTAGTTTATCCTACGAAAACATCCCGGCGAGATGAAACAGATCCCCGCCGTGATCATCTCCATATATCGCGCGATAGATTCGGCCTCGGGCATATTGCCGAGTCTATTCGAGACGCGGCGGATATTCCTGCGAATATCGCCGGATGCCACTACCCTCATCTTCGGATCGGATAAAAGAATAATACGCAAAAGCGAAAAAGCTTTCGACTTTACGACGGTTTATACACCGCCAGAGAAAGGAAACCGGCGGACGGGAAAGGGCTCGAAAAAGGGAAGAGCGGATAAGACGGCTGACCCTCTCGGGATGTTTCCACTCGCAAACTGGATTTCGATGACCGATCTCCATTTCCATATGGGTCGCGAGCAAGAGGGTGGCTCCGAGAGCCACCGAGAAGTTGTCACCGGGAAATTGATATTTGAACGAGGCCGCAGCCCCATCGACCGGGTTGCGACGAAGGGGCCGCTCGAGAAACTTTGGCTCGCGTCGAATTGTTCCCTGACTTCGCGAGGCCGGGAATTCAGAATCGGCTTCGGAATCGATCGATCGTCGCGCACGGGACACGCGTGTCTTCCTCCACGCCGATGTTACAATTTTATACCGTCGACTTCGATTCCTTCCGCTTCGTCGCGAATCGACGAGTCGGCGAGCGGAGCGCACGCGTCGTAATTCTTCTTTCGAGTTAGTTTCGAGCGGAGGAGAACCCTCCGAAATTAGCATTCGCACAGGATGCACGGTCTAACTACTACTATCGACGTTGCCTCCAACTATAATCGTCCGAGTGGGTACGGGCTAAGTGTAATATTATTCAACACACAGCTCACAGTATGGATATCGAGAGCCGTAGAGCGCAGATGCTGTCCGTCGGAGAGGAGCGCGCGAGCGCGCGCGCGCGCGTTACCGGAGCGACCGCGGGCTTTTCTAGTAGGTGCCTAAGAACCCGTCCTACACCCTCCCGTCACGGATAACGGGTGTTTCGGTTGGTTTTGGGGCCTCGAGAAACGCGTCCTGTGGAGATTACGAGCCAGGCGCTGGTCCGTCCGCCTTCATGAATCGTAATTACGCGTTTACCGCGTTACACCGTCTTGCCCCTTTACGCAAGTCGAATCACCTCGAGGGGTAACAACTCGTAACTGTCGTCGTCGTCGTCGTCGTCGTCGTCGTCGTCCGACGCGCCATTCGTGCGATTAATTCGCAAGTATGGATAATTAACGACCGCGCCCAGATCTCCCGAGCGAGTAAGTCTGACGGATAAACGAAAAAAAAATTGTCATCGAGATGGAAAAATCCGCCGGGTACCATTAACACCGATATCATTCGTCGTGGCCGAGGGGCGAAACATTCAGATAGAAACGCACAGGAAAGTAATTACAAAATTGCGATTTATTGCGCGCGAGGTCGAGTTGTCGCAAAGGAAAAAAAATGCCGCAGTAGCTGCATATTACCGCGGGAACGGGAATGGTGATCCGTTTTAACGAACCCGAAGGCGAGCTATTATTAATTTTTCCGGAGTGGAAGCCGGTCATTCTTGGCGCAGCCTGGAGGAGGGGGGCCACGAAGGAGAGCGAGTGCTGCAGGTGGCGAGAATGGTCAATATAACCACAAAATGTAAATCATATTGCTATTCCCGGAGGGCCCCTCACTCTCGGAGATTCTCTATCTCTTTCTCTCTCGCTCTTGCTCTCGGCTCTCCGGGTATTAAGCACAGTCCGGGTAAGACGCCCCGACTCTATATTAGTTTCCGCGGGTTCCCTGATTGGATTCGGCTATTACGTTTCCAGGCCCCCGCACTGATTGTTTGCGTCCGGCATCGACACGATCCTGAAGCGTTATCCGCAATCGACCGCGACGATGTTTCATATTCATTGCCGATGTACGAAATCTTGAAATTTGCCTACGAGCAATTTATCCTCTTGTAGTTACAACCGCGAAGAATCTGCACTATCCGATGAAAGCTAGCACGTCGATGTTTCGCATCGGGATGTATTTAACCGATGTAACTTGGAAGTTATTCGATTCCGAAGGAATTCGCGTGGATATCTCGGAATAAATCAGTCGATGCCGGGGTGCTTTCCACGACCGAGGTTAAACAGGCCTCGGTACTGCATTCTCATACGGAACCCGGCGATTTCTGACCTACCCACCGCACCGCGCCGCCGCGGAACTCGATATCGGCGATCGAGATCTATCGTGTCCTGTCGGGCGGGCGAGCGTTAAACACACGGTGAACTTCGGGAGAGGGAGTGAGAGAGAGTCACCAGCCAACGAGTCTTCGACGTGGGGAGTCCACGCCGAGAGCGGTCAGAGGATTTCTGAGCGAGCGCACAGTGGTAGCTGATGTATTTTGACGTGCCCGATGAGAGAGGCCGCTCTCTCTGTTGACTGCATTATCTAATGGACCACTCTCTCCGCCTTCGTTCCCCTTCTGTCTCTCTGTCATTCTCTCTCTCTCTCTCTTTCTCTCTCTCTCTCTCTCTCTCTCTCGTCGTCCATCTCTCACTCCCGTGCTCCCTTCGTCGCGGTCTTCCTGCCCGATGCACGACGACTCGGCGTTTCAGCTATCTGTGATCTACCGCATCGGGAGATGCGACCGAATCGCATGCATCTCGGATCTGGTTTCATAATCGACCGCGAATTTCTTCCCCTTTTCTGTTACGCGCCTTATGCAATCACCGATGTCATCGTGATGCATGTATGCAGTAGTCGGTTTAATCCCGCGTTTAATTTACCGGAAGATCCAAACAAAAAATATTTTTGGGACTCTTAGAAACATATGGATAAATCTTTCGGTGATCTAAACTATTCTAACTAAAAGCACGAATGTGAAAACGTTGAATGACATACGTGTCGTACTTCAAAGTATGCAATTACACGCGCTTGAGGATAATTGAGATCGCGCGAGATACAAGAAGAAGATAGTTGCGGTTGATAACGATCGAATACCGCGATGTTTTTCCACGACGTTCGTAGGAATGCAAGAAAGAAGACTACCGCGTTGAAATCCTGAGACGATATTGCTCCGATAGTTACCGGGTTACCAGCGCAGAGCTCCGAGCGCGCTCGATTTGGTCGGGAAAGAAGTTACGCCGCAGTTACATCCAAGGCGAGGTAACGCGCAAAAAGCCCGAGTATCTCCGATGAGTACCGAGAGGAAGAAGAAAGGAGGGAGAGAGAAAGAGACAAGCCATGGAACGGCGGAGTTTTTCGCGACCGGCAAAGTATTGTCCGTATCGTCGTAGCCTCGTGTCTCGTCGGGACTCGAGAGCGAGATCGTGCGACCGTGACTCTAGAATCATCCCTAAGACCTTAGACCCCCGCGCAACAACGTCCGCGCCCAGCCATCACCAACACCGTTCGGCGACCCGTGCAATCTCTCTCTCTCTCTGGTATCCGCTAGCATCAAATTACCAGTTCCTCCTCGATCTACGACCCGCTGTCGTCGTCGTCTCGATTGGTACCCTTCGAGGGACGCACCGTGTCGGTGTTTTCTGTCGAGTTTGCGCGGCGGTCACGGACGAACTCGATTAGACACAACGTTCCCTGTCGCCGAAGCAGCAGCGCGAATTCGGTATTCACGATGGATGCCCCTTCGTGCCACGATGGCGGCCCCCTCCCCTCAAAAAAAGAAAAAATATGTAACGCGTATCCGCATGTAAAAAAATATTCTCGGCTGGAGACTGTGTTTAAGAAAAATCGAAACAATGTAGTCAACCGCATAAAGGGATCCTGTCTGAGTTTACAATCATGGGGATCGGCGCGAGGCCCTCACGCGATTGCCTAACAAAGTATCACGGAAGAAAAAAGACTCGTCCTTCGTCGCGAGCCAGCAGAAACGCAGATCTGGCGGATACACTCCTCGTCCTGGTCTGGCACCGCGGACGACGGTCGTTCGGATCCTTGGAGCGAGCAGCCCCATTCGGGGCAATTCTTTGCCGTCTCGCGTGTATCCTTAGTATGCAACGTATGCAGTCGGTTGTTACCGAAGGAGTGGTTTGCTGAGCGGCCAATGGCGAGTGCTCGAGCTAATTCTAGGGTGCCGCCGCCGCGCCATCTTTGCATCATAATGCTGTCCCCCCGTGCCCCGGCGCTCACTCGCTCTCTCTCCCCCCGTTTCCTCTTCACCGCCCCTCCCGTCACTGCGAGAAGTCTGCCCCCTTCTTCCTCCCTGCCGTTGCCGTCCCGCAACCTCTTTCCCCTGCCCTCCTCGTCCTCCTGTCCGCCCCCACCCTCTCCCACTTTCTCTCCACCCTTGTTTCGTTTCGCGTAGGAGAGAAAGAGCGAAAGAGAGGGCGAAGAAGACGAAACGTCAGGTGAAAGAGAAAGAGAGAGAGAAGAAAGAGAGAAAGAGCGAAAGAAAAGGAACGAAGAGAAACGTCTCGGAGGCGCGTTATGCCAAAGTGGATAAGGAGAAGAGTGCACGAGAGGGAAACGGAGAGGTGTATAGGCAGGGAGGAAAAGGAGGGGCACACGGCCATGGCGAAGAGGTAGAGGGGACGAAGGGGTTGTCTGCGCCTTGTCTGCCGGGAATCAATCACGTATCAGTGATGCTCAACCAGTGGCCACCTGCGAGACACGATCGATAGGATCGTGATACCTGCTTACAATGGCTCATCGATGGTATCCGCTGTTACTTCGAACCATAGAGTCACGACAGATCCGTGGATGGTACAATTTTGGTCCCGAGTCCGAGCGACGAGGAGGACGACGACGCTTCCGCGACGTTTCTCATCACGCGCGCGTGTATACATGCCACACATACACACACGCGTGACGAGGGATTCAAGAAAAAATTCTTGATATTCTCGCGATGTCGGTGTGTGTGTGTGTGTGTGTGTGTGGCCGAATGAGAAATACATTTGCATCTAAAGTGGATGGATGCCTTTTCACGGGCTCACGACGATTTACTTCCACGGGCAGCAATACGATCCTCTGATTACCGTTCCAGAAATGACGCGCGAGCGGAGGGCGATTAAAGCCGCGTGCCCTAATCTCCATGCTATACCGGCGCGAGAGCGAAGGGAAGGTAATGTCGTCGTACCTCGAGTACGCCCACGGCGACGTGGTACCTACGCCTCGCGCTACCGTCTTACCTGTCAGGGTAGGGTAATGTTAAATCGAGGGAACGCGAGTAGGAGCTACCGTCTTACGCCGAGCCGACCGTCCCGAAGAATCGCGACAAATTCATTTCGGCACGTCAACGGATTACATGTAGAATCCGGCGAATGCGTATCTGGACGTACAATAATTAATTATTGAAAAAGAAAAAGGTAATTCAATACTCTTTTTTTTTTAAAGAAGAATACTTCCAATACTTTAAGGAAGCGTGCATTTGCGATATTGTTGTTGTCTTTAACGGCCTTTCGGAAGGTCGAAGAAATGGAATCGAGGAGGCGTAATCGATCGAACCCCAATCTTTTTTGCCCCGAGGTATCTTTTCGCGGGATTCGAACAGGCGCATAAGAACCGGTCAACGTCTCATCGGGACGGAAACGCGCCGCGCCGCACCGCGCCATTATTCGTCGAACCCGGCGCAACGAGGAACGATCAAGAATCGTTGTTGAACAAAGCCGGAGAGCCCGCAAGAGAGAGGGAGAGAAAGAGAGAGAGAGAGAGAGAGAGAGAGAGAGAGAGAAAAAGAGAGAGAGAGAAAGAGAGAGGGGTCGTGCCAAAAGTGTCGAGAGCCGAGAGCGCCCAGCAGAAGATACAATGGCCGGACGCGCCGGTTCACAATGACGGAAAATAATTAAAGCGGGCAGGGGGGGAGAGAGAGAGAGAGAGAGAGAGCCCGTTCAAAGATGCCGACGCGGGGGTCTCGACCGATCAAACCGATCGAGCCTGTACGCTGTATCTGAGCGAACCTACGCGCACCACCCGTCACCGTGACGAATTCGCGCCCTCCTACACGTGTATCTAAGGTTGCGCGCGCGCGCGCACGCGCGTGTCCATCTCGTGTATATCGGTCCCGACACGAATTTGTGTGCGTGCATCACGGTGGATTGATTTCGTGTATGTCTGCGACATACTATTGGCGACAAAGAAACGGGACATTGGAATCCGGAAAAGAAGTCTTAAAGCGCGACGACCAGAATGAATGGTCTGACATGAAAGAGCGAGCGACAATGCCTACCTGCATTGTCGTAATACTTGTGGTTAACAACAAGTTGCCTCGGAATGCTCCGTGACACAATTTTAAAACAAGTACCAAGAGAAACTCTACAGTTTGAGGATCTGTCCGATAGCATATCGCGTTCTAAATTTTGTGCTAAATTTATTTTAGAATTAAAACTGTTTTGAAAAACATAAAATATTATATAATTTATTTCAGTACGTACATAATTTATTTTTCTTACATGCTTTATTTTTTATTAAGTTGTAACGATTTCTTTTGAGAATCGTAATGCCGTCAAAGTAAGATAAATGAGGACGCTGATGAATAACGAAACGTAAAGAGTGCAGTTTTTCCTTCTTATCAAATTTTTTCTACACGTTCGCATATATTCGCATTAATACTCATATATTATGCAAACGCGGGAGTCCGATGCAGCTCCCTGTATCTTTTTAGCGCCGTGACTCACTGTGAGAAATCGATAAACGATTCGTCTCGGGCGTTCGACTCGGCCGGCTACCGTCGGACTCCGCGCACAGTAGCTGACGAGACGATCGGACCCCCGCTTAGACCGTGTACTTTGAGTTTCGGGGGCCCGCCGTGCTCGGTGTGAAGCCCCCCGCTGTAGAATGATACGCCAGGATAATTCCATCGGACTCTGACCACGCCGGGGTTCCGCCACCTGGGGGACGGCGACGGTCAGCGCGTATTCTCATCGCGCCGCACTCGAAACGCGCGTGTCAACATTCACGAAAACGTACAACACGTTACAAACAATAATCTTTGTCAGTCATGCTATAAATGATTGCGGTATTCTTTGTTACAGTGATCTACCAGAAACGGTTAAAGAAGGAACGGAGAGCGAGGAAACGGCTGCAGGAGCAGTTGGATCTGGAGATCAAGAGGCGCACACAATTGGAGGAGGCCCTCAAAGCCACGGGCGCGTCCTCGGAGCAAGTCAGAGCAATTACCGGTACGTGCGAATCCGCGCCTTCTCTATCGAACTAATTTTCACACTGACAAATTTATATCATCGAGATTATAAAAAGTATCATTTACCTAAGCAGCTTATATTTAAAAGCTTAAAGAGAAATACTTGAATATATGCTCTGTTCTTCTCGCGCTGAAAACTCCTTGCTTAATATCTTGCTGTACGTCACGCTGAAAAGAAAAAAAACGTTTCGATTTTCGCGTAGATTAGAGACGCGAGATCGTTGCAAATGGACGGGTTTTCTCAGGATTTCGCGAGCTCGTCGTCAGTCTTCTCCGTTAAGAGCCCCGGGGCCAGCGGTGATCTCGGAATAAATTAATTAATACGCCGAGGCAGAGCAAACAGCCTGACACCCGGCAGAATATGATTCCTTACTTATCCCCCTGCCGGCGGTGCAATCCCTCTCCGTCGTCGGCTGGCTGATGGCAGCCTGTTTCTCCCCTCCCCCTCTCCTTCTGCTATCCCCCTTTCCTCCCCATTCCTCCCGTCGTCGTTCCAGCACCTTGACTAGGCACCGCGCGTCTCGCCCCATGATCCTCCGGCAAGTAGAAGTAGCAGCAACAAGCGGCACGCCACCCTTCTTCCTGTCACTACCAAAACTCAAACGCGAAACCCTTTAAGTGAAATCTCTTATTCCGATATAATGTTTCGTCCTTCACCTCTTACCTCCCCACCGTCTGTTCCACCTCATCGTTTTCGCGTTACCTCTTCCCCCCCGCCCTTCGTTGCTACCGCTACCTCCGTCGTCGCCGCTATCGTCGCCGCCGTCGCCGCCGCTGCTGTTGCTGATTAATCCTGTCAAATCCAGAGAGTCGCGATACTAATTTCAAATCAAACGGCACGTCACTCCGCCACTTGGGCGTCGGGGTGAGTCGCGAGACGGTCACGATCTCATGGACTAACTTAGAAGCTTCGTCTTTCTGCCGACGCTCAAATCTCTCGTCTAGTTCTGCTTGCACGTCACGTCGCGGAAAGATTTAGAGACGGAGACGGATTTTTTTTTTTTTAAACATCGCGATAATCGGGCGATTTGCTATCTTTCTATGACACAGAGAACGTAACGGCGGAGGCGCGCACGAGTTCGGAGCCGCCGGAGGCTAGCCCGGTACATTCTCAGTCGCAGCAGCAGTCGTCGCAGCAACAACCGCCGCAGCAACCCCTTCAGCAGCAACAGGCAGCGGCCCAGCAGTACCGGGAGGCGCAAGTGCCGCGTCCTTCCCAGCAACCGTCGACGCCGGAGAAACCCGCATGGGGATACGGGCTGGATCTCATCGGTAGCCAGGCGTCGGCCTTCTGGCAAAACTACCAAGGTCAGTTTCTCCCAACGGCACGCTACCCTCGTCGTACCCCGTTGCGTTCGGTTTCGCCGTCGATTCACAGTGTTCCCACGGTGTTCCCACGAAACCGCGCGCGCGGAAAAATAAACAGGGAATACTTAAGCCACTTATCGTTAACGGAGGATCGCGATAGCCATGTCGTTCCCGCCTCCGCTTCTTCCTCTTCTTCCCGATATCTCGAAACATCCCGACCGTGTCCCAGTACCGTCGTGTTTCCCGTCGTAGTTTCACACTGTCGAATTACATTACCTCGGCGAGATATTCTGAAAAGAATTCGAAGACGTCAAAGAGTTGCCTGACGGGAAAGAATAAAACCCGCCCAGGAAAGCTAGTCTGCTATCTACATTGTAAAGTTTACGGTAATTCGAGAAAGTAGCAGTCGCGTGTTAGGAACTTGAGGTCAAGGGAGAACGGGAAGGGGGGAAGGACGATCCGAAGATCCAGGCCCAGAGCCAGCGGCGGGATCCGCTAATTCGGATAATCGCATTCCCGTATTAGGATCCACTCAATTTTTCTGATCTTCCGGCCGAGTGCTTTCGATCCTCGATTACCCTGACAAAAAAAAATGAGAGAGAAAGAAGAAAAGAGAGGAGATTGACCCCGAGGGCGAGAGAGACGGTGAAGCGGACGGTGGTAGTATGTCGTGGTGGTATCGTGCAAAGTAAATTATTCGAAAGATCTCGAGCGAGAGCAATCACGCCGCCGGCAATAACAACCCCGTGCACGAAGAGGGTAGGAGGAGGGAGGGAGGGAGAGAGAGAGAGAGAAAGAGAGAGGGAGGGAGAATGAGAGGCAAGGAGTGGGGGAAGGAACCGAGCTGGTCCTGACGAGGAAACACGAGGTATTTGAATAGGGTCCCGTAGCCACCCGGGCATCATGATGCGGAATCCATTTGCAATAAACAACAGAGATTTAGACGGGGGTGACGCGGGAGAGGAGAGACAACGAGACGAGTCGAGCGGTAGCGCCAAGATGAGAAGAGGGGATGGGAGGGGTGACCATCGAGAGAGGGAACACGGGGAAAGAGGTGATTCGACGTAACGTCGTCTGAGGTGGGTACTTACGCCACTGAGGGGACCTCGGGGGCCGCCGCCGCGTCTTCGAGTCATGCATTCTATACGAACGATGGCTCTCATTCCTGTCACATTGTCATCGAAGGAATGTGTTTCTCGTGTTAGTTTTCAATGATCGAATAAATCTTCCCGTGTGCAGTTTGAAGGATCTGTCTAATCGTTAGAAAAGATGTCACGTATTAATATAATAGTACTCGTATATTAATTCTGCGACAGAATGTTTAGGGCGATTCTTCCCTTCAAGATCTGTCCCTTGTCGCCGTCCTCAGCCGATTCTAAATTCCGACCACCTAGTTCCGGCTATTAAACCCTTTTGTTTGTGAAAGAGCACCTGATGCTAACAGCATCGCGTTACATCCCCAACCTTTCCAATCGAGTGATTGCGATCTCGCGACCGTGTCATCTCGCATAACGTTCTCACATGAGCGCCACTGGCTGTAATGCAGAGTTTATGCACATCTCTCGCAAGTAAGGAAGGAGCCGTAATTTCCCCGGCGGCCAACGCGGCTCTCGGTGGCGTTACCTGTCCTCCCTTCCTTCTTCCACTCGCTCGTCGTTCCCTCCGCGCTTCCCTTAAACCTCCTCTCCAGCCTCCTGCGCTGCCTCTCCCGCCCTCCCTTACGTCGCGTTGCTCTCTCTCTCTGTCTCTCTCTTCCTTTCTCTCTCGCACATGCATACGAATACGCGCGTGCATACATGTACTTACATACGTATACGACGTGGTGTACGTGTACAAGTATGCACGACGCGCGATTCCTCCACGTCGTCCACCATCCGCAGAGTACGACGAAGCACTCCGCCACGCTTTAATATTCAGACTATATGCAATAATTTCGCAGCAACCATAACCCCCTCCCCCTCCTCGTACCCGTGCCCCTGTCCTACCTCCCTCCCGATTTCGCAACACTCTTGCTTTCTCCGTCTTTCTCTCTCTCTCTTTCTCCCGCTCCTTCCATCCTGCTTCTCAAACCACCGTCTTCAGCTTCGCCGTCTCTATCGTTTATTTCCTCCCCCTCCCCCTTACTTCCCCTTGCCTAACTCCCCTGTTTCTTCCCCCTTCCTATCCTACCCGACCGTGTTTCTTCCACCGCATGAAGAGACGTGGCACGTACGAACACACCCACACCGAGACTTTGCGAGATTGCTCCACGGTGTGGTGCACTGTACCTCCATCTTCCACCCTGCGACCGCAATCACTCTAAATCGCCGCGCGGGCATTAATATTTGATGGACGAAGTCCTTGGGAATTATTCGAAATGCGAATAATCGCGATCGAGGCATCGAGGCGCGCCGGTATCATTTTTCATCGATGTCTCGTGAGATCAGCATCAGCATACGGCTCACGGCTTTAACGTCGTTAAACGCTAAACCCTTTTAGTCTTTACACGCCGCGCTCGGGCGCTTCCACGAATGAATTAACCTTGAATACCGTGCGGTCTACAAACTGAAAAAGGGAGAAAAATGAAAGTCAAACGTTGTCGAGAAGTAAAAAGTTTTAAGCTTCAGTCCCGCAAATCAAGCGTATCGCCTCGGGAGGAAAAATGACGACGACGATGACGACGACGACGACGGACGGGCTCCGTTGAAGGCGCGCGCGCGCGCGCGCGCCGGATTATTTCCAGCTTTCCAACCGCCCACGCGGCCGAGAAAATGCGAGCGTCGCACCTGCGTGCGTACACGTGCGTAGACCATTACCGCGGAGAGACAATAACCCCGCGAAAGAGTGATAAAGCGTGACGCGTGTGTACGGGCGATATAAAGGCCGAAGGAAGCCGACGCGCCGACGTGGGCGGCGGAGGTAGGGCGGAAGGCTTGGAAACATCCCCCGTCCTGAATATATCCACAGGGCACACGACGACGTGGTTTTCCGGCGAACAAGCCGGGACAGGAGAAATCGGACGGGGAAGACAGGAGGGAAAAGGAGTGGAAGGGGAGGGGGAGGGTGAGAGAGAGGGAGAGAGCAGCAGAAAGGTAGAGTTTCGATCTAAACGCGATGGTAGCTCGCGTGGTTGCAAGCTGACGGTGAGGTAGGTGTTGTCAGGAATATTGGGGTTGTTCCAAGATCCCCCCCTCCCCTCCACAGTTCGGCCGGGGCGTTTTCTTCCGCTTCCTTACATGTCTTGAAGAATGACGAATAACAAATCTCGAGTAACGATATCTCAGGTATGCTTTGGACGCATATTTCTTTTTTTTTAATTGCTGCAGTGCGTGAATGTTGCTTGAATGTTTACGACAAAGAGACGAATCGAATAACGGCCGATGTTGTTTTCGGAGACCCTTAAGTTCACTATGAGTACACATGAGAGGGAGAGAGAGAGAGAGAGAGAGGGGTCTACCCCCCGACTTATGATTTTGCGTCGCCGCGGGCGCCGATTGGAAAGGCGCGCGGATTGCGAGGGGATTAAATTCGTTACTGGAGAGCTTTGACGCGAATGGCATACGGAAGAGAGAGATTTTTATGCGGCCGGGAGAAAGAACAATTACCGAACGAGACTCATCGATCGTCCTAGGGGATATCGTCTCTGTTCTTTTTATTTTTAAATAATATTGACGACACTGCTGAGACAGACTACATCGACAAGTGCACGATTGAATCACAAATTGCCGACGTATTTGTATTTTCTCGAAAGGATTTCAAACTGGTGCAGAACGTCTTATTGTTAGTACGGCATTACAATTTCACGATAGAGTAGAGAACAGAGTACGAGGAGAGAGAGAGAGAGGAAAGGAAGGAAAAAAATGAAGAGACGGATCGAGGATGGTGGATGATCGCAGTTAACGGAAATTTAAAATTATAAGATTCGCGCGATTCGAAAGCGAGGGCGAAAGGCCCGGGCACCGGAGATTCATCCTCGTTTCTCTCCTCCCGCATCCTATCTCCACCCAGTTCCTCGGCTTTTTGTGTCTCCGCGCTCTACTCCATGCGGCTCCTTGATTCATACAATTTCATGGTCGGCTTGGCGCTCAAGCGCCTATCCCCACACCTATTCGCATCTTCCGTTCACCCCCTCCTTCATATATTTCGCTTTCCGGCCCTCTGCTTTCCGCTCGCTGTTGCTGCTGCTGCTGCTGCTGCTACTGTACTGCTCCTCTCCGCCTTTCGAACCTCGTCTGCTTTACATAAAGATCAGAGCATTAAAAACGCGATGCTACACGAAATCAACCCTCTAGATGCTCCCGCGCCTCGCCCCCTCCGCCCTTCATCTTTTTATCTTCGTTCCGCGCCCTATATCCCTTTTTGCTCGCGAACGTCACTAACTCTCGGCTCTTTGGAGAATCTCGAGTGAGCAAGAGCATTCAGCCAATTACCGTCGTTTCGATGTGATACTTAAATTGCTTTTTTCACCGTTCGCGCAAGAACGAAACATGTCGAGTGCACTCATCACGTTGACGATTATATCCGATATCCGGCGCCGCCGCGGCAAATCCGGTTAAATTCCAAGGCCGTCATTCACGGCAGGTTCACGCGATGGAAGCTTCTCGGCTGTGTAATCGCAAAAAACTCCGGCGAAATGAGGAGCGCGAGCTCGTCTGGCGAGAGGTGCTTATCAATCGCGAGTTATTGGTCGCCTTCGTGGAATTCATCTCGTCGGATCGGAGGTTTTAAGGGGAGTATAATAATGAAATTCGCGTACGAGAGCGAAGGTGTATTCTCCGATCCCGGGCGAACAATGCGCGGGAGTTTTTCCAGTTCTTGCGAGACCCCCGACTTGCGCGACCGCGCCTTCCCTCGCATTCTCTCGCCCCGTCCTCGGTTTCGATTCGGTTCGTTTTCTTCTTCTACCCGTGAGGCAAGGTGGCCTCTCTCCTCGCGGCCGGGCATTGTGCCGGAGTTAATTACGTGCGGATAAATGCGGAGTCATAGAGGGGCAAACCACCGGGGCCCCTCTTCTTTTTCAGCGGACGTCTTTTTTAGGGCGGAGGGGGGGCCCTCGCCTCGCGCCGCGCCGCCACCCCCTCCAAAAAGCCAGGGCGATATGGCGCGCGATGCGATGGCACACAATGCCAACCGTTTAGGGCCCCGGTCGAAGGGGCCCCCGTATACGTCGGCCACGGCCTGAAATTGTTTTCATTGTCCGGACGATTTGTCAGGGTGTGTAAGACGGTAGCGAAACTATTAGCGCCTCATTCTTCTTGGACTCTCGAGATGCGCTGTCTGCAGAATTCCACGGGATCGAGCGACGAGCTCTCTTCTTTCTTCATTCGATACGCTACGCACGCAACGATACCCGCGAGAAATCGCGAATCTGGATTTCCAAGTCGTCGTCGCCGTGCACATCACTTTCTTACGGTCGAACCGGACCGGCGGACAATATGACGATGGCGAATGTCCGTCAAGTTATTATTAGAATGGAAAAAAAAACGAGGGAGAGGCGAGAGAATCCCCTAAAAAAAAAAGAGAAAAGAAGTACACGTACAATCAATCAAATCGCTTTTTCGTGGCTCTTTATCTCGGCTCGATACAACAAAAGGGTGTGTTCTCGACCGTTCCGAATGAGGCAAGAAAGTTTCCTTAAATCGGGCCTTCGCCTCGAGATGCCTCTTCTTCCCTTTCTCTCTATCTTACCCTCACCCTTCTCCGTGAGAGACTCGCCGAGCGGGCGAGCGTTTATATCTGGAGCAGTTAAATTGTCATTTGGATATCAAAGGGACGCGACACCCCGCGCGCGGATAAGGGCGCGAGAGGTAATTTGGCTCAGCGAAACGCAAACATTGCTCTCCGTGTGCCCCAAAGTCGTGGAATATAACGGCCCTGACGAACGCACGAATTCACACCCACGTGCCACGAAACAGCCCTCAGCTATTGTTGCTCAAAGCATAATGGAATCTCGGCCCCGCCGTCTCTAGTCCCGGCAATAAAGATGGAGCGGGATAGAAAGCGGGGAATGGGGAGTACGCGGGACAGAGAGCGTCGTCGATGCCGACTCCTCTCGCACGTCCGCGCGCACGCCGGTTAACCGGGACTTAATGGCCTCGCAATTGGATTTTACCATTGCTCTTTGCTCAAGGAGGCGCCATTTCACGCTTACCGATCAGATCCGCGTCCTTTCGTCGCACGTGCGCGCGCGCTGTATAATGCTCTTTACGATCCTTCTACTTAATTCTTTGCAGCTTATGCGATTTTCGATTCTAAATGAAAATAAATATATGTAAAAATTCCTTTCCTTTTTAATTGTGATATCAGTCAAATACTGTCGCAATCAAATTTTTAATTCGTCAAAATCAAGTTCAATTAATTAATCACAAAAATTAAAATTTTCAATTTGTCTTGATATAATTAATTGTTTTCCGAAGAAAACCGCATAATTTCGTAAACGTCATCCGTTTACATAAATCGCTCGAAAGGACAGGAGCGAGACGCGTGTGCCCGGTTAATTCGGCGCGATATCATTAAAGGGACATTTTCCAGTTTTCACCCTAATCCTTGCGAAATTCAGTGAGCAAACCCGCGGCCCTTTCACGCCTGCCTTCGTCCGTTATCCCGCTCGTCCCTTTTCCATCCCCCTTTTGCGCGCGGCTGACGGTAGCTGCCGGTTTTGCACTAATTACCGCTTCGTTTCATCCTTCGCGCGCGTGGTTCACGCCTCGTCGAATCCGCGCGTCGTTCCCGCCGTCCGTGCGCGTTGCGAGCCGACGGACTTCTCTCCTCGAGGCGATTCCTTCAACGCTGTCGAGGCAGCGGAGCGCGTTATCCGAACGCCGATATTAATCTTAAGCCGAGAACGCTAGTGAGACTACATTATGCGCGTTGATTACATAGCGGAACAGTATTGTATTATGTAGGCTATATTGTAAATGCCATATTATAAATGCTTTGCCACACACAACACACATTATACACACGTACACCCTGTCGTTTTGTTGTTCAGTTGTCTGTCAATTTCGTATGCTTTTTTTGTCGCAGAATCGCTGGTGCAGGAACTCGAGCTGGAGAGAAAATCGCGGCAGCACCAAGCGGCCGAGAGGGACCAAGTAAAGTCTCCTCTTCAAGGTGTGTTGAGTAAAAACACGTGATTACTTTCGCGCGTGCGTACTTCATAGAATTTAAAATCGTTTTATTTTATATGTATATTTCTTTTTATTTTGCCTACGCAATAATCGGCATTTTTACGAATATGATAGTGTACTCGTATACTGGAAAAGCTCCTCTCTCTCAAATTCTCGCATTCGGAAAGCGCAGTTTTCGTGCAGTACGCGTAGAGCGATTTCTTGTTATACGGAA
The DNA here is from genome assembly GCF_000956235.1 of Wasmannia auropunctata. Classification (NCBI taxonomy): domain Eukaryota; kingdom Metazoa; phylum Arthropoda; class Insecta; order Hymenoptera; family Formicidae; genus Wasmannia; species Wasmannia auropunctata. Next base: position 2,307,597 of record NW_012026779.1, read on the forward strand.
TAAAGTTCGGATCTTTAATTAGAAACTCTTCAGGGGCGGTCGCGTCTCGGGGGAGGGTGCAGGGCGAGGCGGCGGTTCTTGCAAAGGCGTCAGCGGCATAGCCCCGGCATATTCGAAACTTGGCCTCGCTCTCCTCCGTGGAAACTTGTCCGAAGGAAGTTTCCAACTCGCGCAAAAACTATATCCGTAGCGCGATTTCGATGCTCCAAGGCCCCGGCCGGCGTGACGTTGCACGTAAATAATCGTTTTTCGCCCGCCCGCCCACCCTCTCGGGGGGCTCCCGAAAGGAATTAACAAGTCTGCTCTTAATTGGCAACGTCCTTGCAAAATCAACTCCCACATCTTGGCCCGGAGCTTTTTATCGGCGGTAATGTTACTCACAGATCTATCGCAAGAAGAATGAAAGTGGCAAAGTAGCATTTCCGCAGAAGCGCGCATTACCAACTTTGTTTTTATTAAGAAATTTAACAATTTAAGGTATCTTGTACAACAATAATGTTGTCGCTAAAACTCGATCGTCCAAGCTTTCTTTTTTTTTTTTCGCTGAATAATTGGAATTGGCCACTGAAAAAAGAATAAAAATATCATTAAAACACGCACGTTGATTCAAACAAAACGACGTGTCCTGAGAGGGCCAGGTCGGGGCAGATTGAAGCGGCCCGGACGATAGTGGGCGCGGAGAGACGAGTAAACCGAATCACGCGGACTATTAACGTATAGTGATTTTCAATCATAAGCGACAGTTCGATAAAAAGTAGAGTGGCGGCTCGATCACAAAGGCCGCGCTAAGGCCGATGACTCGGCCGGACTCGTATTTACGAACGTGTGCGTACACGATATAGGGTCCGACTCCCAACTTGCCCCTCACCCTCGCCCCCTCGATTCCCTTTCGCCCTTTTTCTCGACTCTCGGTTCGTCCATCTCTTCATCCACCTCGCGCGTTCTCCTCTCCCTCCCCCCCTCCCCGCGTTCATCTGCGTCTCGAGAGCCAACGATAATTAGTGAGCGGCGCCTTCTTCACAACGGAACGATCATCGAATGACCCAGCTGGTCCACCTTCACTGTATCGCGCCGCAGCGTAAGGCACCTTACCGCCGAATCCTCCGACCCTCCATCCCGTAGCGGAATTACGCCCACGACCATTCATCTCCCGTATGCATCTTCATCCGCGAGACATCCGCTCCTCTCTCGTATTCCCATTAAGAGTCCGCGACACGCCTAACACTCATGCTACACCGGCGCTGTAAGATCTAAATTTAGCGCTCAATACGCCTGCCCCCTTTCTCATTCCGCGCCGTTATTACACGCGCGGGCGCGATGCTTCATATTCCGATATAAGTAAAAAACCCGACAGCCGCGTGCAACGCGGCGCACAAGTACGTAAAGTATCAGACGAACACGGACTCCAGAGTGCACCTGCGATTCCGTTTCTGTTTCAGAGTCGCGGACGGGTTACTACAAGAACTCCGTTCTGTTTACGAGCGCGACCTAGAAGAGGCCGGACGACGGCAGGCGGGGGCAGCAGACAGATCGTGCAGCGAGCAGCCGAAGCGAGTGATCGAAACGGATCGAAACGGAGAGCAGAAAGCGCCAATTCGTAGCCACGAGAGCGGACTCACACAACGAGAAGCGAACGTGAAGAGACGGAATCTAGATGGTCGACCGCGAGAAGAAACGTACGGATTCGACGGGGAAGAGCGAAACTCCGAGTGATGATCTCGCGCGAGTGTCCGCGAGGACTTGTGCACAGCTTGGCGAACTGAGTGCGAATACAGAGATTACCGGAGGGCTCCACGACAGTATCTTATCGTCGGGAGATTAAGTAAGTTCCGAATCAGAATACGTACGAGCGAGCGCTATGCTATGACGGTAGACTCGATTTCGACGAACGAGCAAAAGCGAATGCGCGGCTGTTCACGCGCTATTTTGTACAGAGCTGCGATCGGCCGCGTTTTCCAACGCTCGTAGGGAAAACTCACGGGGTGAAGGGCGAGTAGAGATGTAAAACGGGGCCCTCGAATCGAGATCGGTCCGGTCGGAGTTTGCGACGGGGACGGGAACCGATCCCGCACACATATCAACGACGCGATATTCGCCGATCTCCCGATTCGCGTTCGCGGCGGTCGTGGGGTCACGTCGTACGTTCGACGACGACGGCGGTATTATACCCCGAAAGGAGATATTCTCTAAATGTACGCACCATCGATTATTAAACCCGTGTTGGATGATGACCGAACAATTGCGTGACTCTCGCGGTACCGAGACGATCGCGGACAGTGGTGGGCGGGACGAACGAAAATCGGGAACGGGAGGAGAGAGTAATATAGAGGCGGACGAGAGAGAGAGAGGGGGAGATATATAAGAGAGGCATATTTCTAAAGACTGCTGGAGAGTGCGTGCGTGAGTGCATGCGTTCCTAGAGGTACCTATCTCCTAATTATCGAGCGAATTAATTAGATAATCGTTTTTAAGGGACTCCAGGCGATCAGGCCGCGCCACGCCGTCGTCGCGCGCATCGTGAGGCGCGCCGATTTCGAGTATTATTATCATTATTAATATTATTATACATATACGTCGCCGCGGCGGCGCAGAGGCCCGGCCCGATCGCCAAACTGCGAAACGAATGTCGAGTCGCGGGCCCTCTCGTCGCGACCGGCCCATTCGATATTCCGGTATAATCGGCGTCTTCGGCGGCGCCGATCGTTGCGTACCGATGTCGCGACGATTTCTCTCGAGAATGCCGTCTCTCTCGCCGGGCACGTCGTCGCAGCGCCGAGAAAGGCGCCGGCTTTTTGTAAAATGCGCGTAAGCGCGCGAAAATTGACGAGCGAGTCTCTTCTGGATTCGACGCGGAAAACGAGATTAGAGCCGCGACTCGAGCGCTGTATCATAGAAAAACGAGAAAGGGAGTGAGGGAGAGGATGAAAGAGAGAGAAAGAGTAAGTATAACACGACGAGAAAACGAGCGAGTGAATGAAAGAAAAGAGCGATCGACAGATATATAGAAAGAGAGAGAGATCGTGAGGAAGGAAAAGAGAGGGAGAAAACCAGAGCGGAAGTGAGTCTTACACGAGTATGCGCATATGTATGTGTGTATATGTATGGGTGGGTGGGTGGGTGTGCGTGTATGTATGGTAAAAAAAAACGGAAACAACGGAGGATTCTCTCCTAGCGTCTTAAATCGTAACACCTTATTTATATAAATAACTTAGTTACTACCGAAACAAGTAAGTCTAATCCATATTGCGTGTGTCCCGCGTTTGCGTTGACCGCCCGAGAAAATCCGGCGAAATATCTCTTGGCGTGTGCGAAAACAGACGGAGGAAAAGCGACGAAGAGGAATACGACAAAGCGGAAGAGGGATACTTGGACAATCCCGTAAGAGACGCGTGCGCGCGTCCGATACCAAGCGCCGAAGGCGTCAAGGATATTTCCCCGGGGACGGTCCCCGTATTTAAGATCCATGTACAAAGTCTTTTGCCGTAAGGTTCTTGTGTTGTAAAGTTCACATAATCATAGTGTCTAGTATCGTACCAGCTAAAGCCCGTTAAGACGATGCTAAACGTAGAGAAACGAAAATTTAACCACCGATAGCTGATCCGTATTTGCCATCGCCGCTACCGATTGACGGAGGGAGAGGAGTGGGAGGGACGAGGTTGGGTGCCGAGAGGGTTGACACGAAGGGTGTTTCAGGTAATGTTTTTCACGATCGAGAACCGTAGGAATTGACTTTCTCGTCAGTAATGCCGATCTCAAGGAAGACTTTGGCCGACGCCAAATAGTACAAATTAAATCTCGACTGAGATTGACACGGAGCGACAGATTGAACCGATTTCTCACGCGAGACAAGCAACATTGACGGCTATCGATATACAATCATGCAAAAATCTTCCACCGTAGATGAGACCCCGAGAAGAATAGCGAGTATATTTCAAATCGTTTGGTTTCCGGTGCAACAAAATGAACGTCGAAATGATCGTCAAACTTGCGGCTCTCGCTCGAGAAAAATGATACCGAATTAGGTGAGGATGAAGGTGCGCCAAGAAGAGATGTGCGAGACGTATGCGGAGCGGGGTTGGGAATGAGGAGAGAGGGGAGGGAGGGACTTTGTCGTCGCCACACACGCGAGTCACGGCGACGGTGACTAGTGACGCCGATTTCGCGAACCGGACTTATACAATCTAGTATCGAGGCAAGAAGTGTATTCATTGTAATTCAGCATTATTACCTATAAATAAATAGTTGTTATTGTAAGTGGGATTTTCTTTCACTTCGATATCCACCACGCGACGTCCTTTCTTCGACGTCTCGGAAGAGACGTCCTCCCTCCTATCTTACAATCTACATTTTATTTTCATACGTTACACCTGCATATTAGTCTGTGTGCGTCTCAAGAAATATAAGGTGTTTTCGCTCTTCCCCTAAACTCCTTGCACCTGAGAAAAGAATTTTTCCGCGGTTATAATGGATCCAGACTCTCCTCTCCCCCCCCCCCTCTCTCTCTCTCTCCTCTCTCACTCCGTTTTTCAGCTCGCCGAAGCGCGTAAAGCGTACACGTGTTTCCCACTTCGTACACGCATGTCAGATCTTTTCTAGGGAATAGGCAAATTGCACGGCCCTTAAGGATGACGACAAGAGCGGCGCGATAAGGCGATCGCACTGGTGGGTGCGAATAAAAATGTATTCCGCGTCCGACATTTTCGCTCGAACGGCGGAGCGGCAGAAGGCTAATGAAGGGCCGAAGGGTATGGCGATGTATTCTTATCAATTTGCAGGTTCCGTAACGACCCGAGGCACGCGACGAGAGCCCATTGGTCGAGACAGGCTCCACCCTTTCGGCGCGAGGAATATATTTTAATAGTAAATATAACGATAATATACATCATACACGAGCACGCTTCGCCGAGCCAGCAGACACAGAAGGTACCTTAATTGAATCAGTCATACAGCGAGATTGCCACGTCGATGTCTTAATTGTTCATTCCCGCGCGTTAATTAGACGTTTTCATTTCATTGTCGATGCTGAGCGGAGCTGGTACAGCGTCCGAGTAGAATCGAGGCGAATCGTGCCGGAGCTAAAACTCGAGGCTAATTGTAGGGAATACCCAATTAGGGACAGTAATTAATACTCTGATCGATCAATTAGTTCCGAATGTGAAGTAACTCGCAGATACGATTTGCTTGTGCACCAGTTTCACGTTATTTTTTATTCGTAAAAGCAACTGGTCAATGTGGAAAAATGTACAATAACATGGGGTTCTCATACGTCTTTTTACATACTCATATCTTGTATATTTTTTTTTTCTATATAATTTAGCTCGATTGAAAATACGCGACCGCAGGAACGCAATAATTCGAGTACATATTTCACCGCTGCTGAAATTACGACGTTGATCACAATGCGTCGTCGCATTCGCGCGTAAGAAGGCAAAGCCAGAGGGCCACGTTTCGATGCAAATGAAGGGCTTGACTCTTGTCGCCGAGGATTGACGAGCCTTTCCCTCCCCTTGGGTTCCTGGTTCCGCCGTGTTTCTCTCTCCCTTGCCGTCCTACGACGACGACGACGACGACGACAACGACCGACCGACCCGAAATCATAAAGATAACCGAATTGCTCCGGCCCGGTACTTTTATTCCGAGGACATATTGCCCGACAATCATTTCGGCATTTGCATAATTATCGAATAAAACGGGACTGCGCGCGAGAGAGCGGGGGCCGAGACCCCGGGGCGCGCGTCTAACGCTCTCCTTCGCCGCGAGTACGACTAATTTCGTGCTCTCGAACTTTTTTTTCGAGCCCGAAGGGTCGTGAACCCCTCTTTCACCCCTCGACCGCGCGCTCCTTCGCGTTTTAGCGTCTTTATCTCCGACCCCTCTCTCTGTCATTCCTCCCCCGCGAGAAACACGCTTGCCTATCTTCTTGTCGCGAGTGATTAGGCTTAATTCGTTCGGTAGAAAAATGGCGGAGTCTCCTAATTAGAACGAGCAACATTCTCTCCACAACTCGTGTTGTTCCACTTGTGTACGGTTGTTTTTTTTTCTTTGGCAAGGATGCTATTGCAAGCAGCATACAACAAAAATAAAATATCATCATGCAGGTATTTGCCTCAGAATCGTACATTTAATTAAAAATAATAAAATAAAAAGTAATAAATTTTATAAACTAGTAGGCATTTTAGAGATCTTTCATTGTATAATAGTGAACTAAATGAACTAAATAGCAGAACTAAATGCAATTTTTACACGTCCAACTTTCCGTAATTGTCGAGAGACGAAATAACGTTCCGTAAACAAACTCATAATTATACGGCGCAGAAGAAAATAATGATAATTAGATTACTGTGGTTCTATATTAAGCAATCTTCTTCAATGAAAGTTTGAAGGACCGTAAAAAAGAGTTTTTCATCATCAAAATTCTTTGCCAACGCGCAACAGCCTGCGGAATCAGGGGAATATTTTTCAGCAATACGGCGCTGTTAATTTTAATTAAAACTTCATCCGCACGAAAAATACGGGACTCCCATGAGATTTCTCGCGGCTGTATTCTAGCTTCTTATTTTTCGTCCTGGCCTTTCGTCAAGATGTCACCGTGGCTAACAAGGAGAGTTAAGCGGAGCAAAACAAGACATTTTTGTCGGCAGCGAGCGAGCGGGCGAACGACCAGGCAAGCGGCGCTGGGACCCTCTCGCAACGTCCTCGAATTATGCTAAACGCTCTTACCGAACCTCCGGCGTGTCCGCCCCGAAGAGACGTTCGTACCTCACGAACCAATAGGGATGTCGGGGAAAAAAACGAAGCGCAAATTCGCGGGAGGCGAGAGAGCGTCGGAACCGGTCATTCTCAGTTACTTTCTGGAGCGTCGTCGTAAAATAGTGCGTTTTTTTCATACCTGTCGACAGAATGCGGCCAGAATTGAACTCGCTGAAATTTTATTTGAAAACCTGAATGGCCGTTAAAGCACATCTCGTTAATAATCATGAGGCACTACGAGCGTTTTCTGGACACATTCTCGACCGAAATTGTCCGAAATACACAGCCCGCTCCGTGTATCCGCGCGTCGCGAGGGAATGAGAATTTTCAAGAATAATACTTTGACAGGCAGATCGGGGATACCGCGAGGTATACACAATGGCGTGCAACGCACACGAGGTAAAACACACACTTTGTAACGTCAGGCGCGGTGAAGGGCGTCAGAATAGCCGGTGTTGTTACCCCGGCGCTTGTGTTGCGGTGCACAAGGAGCCCGGGCTTCTCTCGCCCGATAGCCTTAAGTGCCGTATCTAAGTGAGAGGCGAGCAAAAAATCTCAAAGGAGTTAATTTACGCTTCCGCGAAGAGACTAAATGCAAAAACGGAACGGAGGAGTCGAGCGAAAGCGAGCGCGCGTAACGGGGCGCAGCGCGATGAGACGGCAGCCAGGGGTTCGATTCTTTTGCACGAGCATGAAACCAGTAATCAGAGTGTCCGGACGGGACGAGATGAATCGTCCCGTGTACGCGGCGTCACGATGAACCCTGGCGCTGAACTTATGAGGGTGGGAGGAGGGACAACGTGACTTCGGGCGGCGTCGAAGTTCGCGACCGAAGATAAATCCTTTGGTAATTCGACCCCATCGGTGCATCGGCGGTGCACCGTCCGGGCGTTTTTTCGCACTCTCTCTTTTTCATCCTGAAGCACGTCCGCGCGCGCAATCCGGAAAAATAAAAGTTTGAATCGAAAGAACACCCTCGCGAATGTCCGCAAAGAGTTTTTTTCCTTCAGGATGATGATAGGATGTTGAAGATCGTTTACCGACTGCTCCTCGTTATCTACTGATCCGAAATGTAAAACGAGCGGAAGGGAATCCTTCGTTTTACGCTATTTCGGTCACGGTCCGAGTGAGAGTAGGAGGAGGAGGAGGAGGAAGAGGCCATCGTCGAGGACGAGGACGAAGACATCTTTGACGCGCGAGAACGAGCGGGATCGGGCGCGCGCGCGGACACGCTAAGAGCGTCTTCGAAGGGCCCTCTCGCGATTGGCTCGGACCCATGGACGCATAATTACACCCTTGCGCGTCGTGAGAGCGAACGAGAGGGCGGGAAAGGGAGAGAGAGAGAGAGAGAGAGAGAGAGAGAGAGAGAGAGACGGGGCACACGGCTCCGTCCATGCTCAACACTTCCCAACACACCGCGCGAGCAGACACGAGGAATTTCGTAGTTTGATTTACAGCTGGCCGGATCCCGCCGTCGTCCATCGAGGAGTCCGTTTTGATTGCGCTTCCCTCTAATGGAGGGTAAACGCTAGGACGTTCATGAATTTGTATTAGAGAATTGGTTCCGAGAGCCGATTCTCGGCCCGGGAACGATCCTCTTATGCCCGACGTAGTTTCGCCGAAACTTCGTGCGCTGGAAACCGCGGAGACCTTGACGGAAACCGTTAAAGGGCCGAGAAGGGAGAAGCACTTTTCGACGGCGTCAATTCGGTACCTGAGTATCGGATAATTATTCGCCGCATCATCGGCACGTCCAGGCGGCTTTCGCGATCGTCCGCTCGTATTCCGGTTACCTCGAAGTCGTTGCAGCTCGTGACTCCATAATTGAATAGTTGTGGAAAGAGAGATAAACAATTGTTCTCCATTTAAAGAGCGCCGAATTTTTGCACAGAAATGTAATCCTAATCAATATCAGAGACGAAATATAATAAACGATACATATTAAATAATAATAAATAATAAAGTTTTTTACTTGACATTTAATAGAAATTCTATTTTGAAACTTTGAAACAAAAAAAATTTATTAGTTTAAAAACGATTGAAATCTATATCATTTATGAGTTGTATTTGGACTTATATTGTACAAGGATATCGTAGACTTGAGATACGTCTGACAAGGACATTTTGGAACGACAAGACTCCAAGAAGGATTAATTTTCTGGAACGAGGACCGCATCGGAAACACATAAGATGCCCTCCCGGGACCGCCGGTATCGCTAATCTGTTTAAATAACGAAACATCCCTCCCCTAGGGGGGTGTTCACGGGCAGAAGGGACCTCGTCGAGACGAGGAGACGGCGGCGGGACGAGAGAGGCGGGTAAACGAAAATCAATGCATCCGACACCGAGCGAGGAACGTCGTTTCGCCTACCTAATGAAACGTACAACGTACTCGAGACTCAAGTTTCGCCGCTTTGGATATATTCCTCCCCCGAGGAACTTTCCTCACGATCTTTACTCACTTCGATCCTTCGTCAACGAAGAATTCTGATATTAAATATTCGTCTCTCAAACCATATAAAACCATTTTAGGGAACAGAACATACTTGAAATTAAAAAAATTCCGTTTTATCACAATTTTATTGTGTAATAATCATGTAGCGATCGTGATCTGTCGCGTCTAAATGAGAGGTGGTGTCGCTTTGCCGTGTTGCATACGGGGCGACTCCACGACGAAGAAATAAATTCCTTCGTGCGCGGCAGGGTGCGGCACTACGGGCTCTGCGTGGAGCGTACAGAGACGACTGCACACACATGTGCGCGTACACGGCAAAACGAGTCTTACGCTAGAAGAACGCTCGCTAAACTAACTCGCTTGGAATGCGGCACGAGGGCGGGATGGCAATGCAAATTTATTCAAAACTCGAAAGAGCCCTCGGCTCGATCCACATCCCCTTCCTTCACCGTACTCGCGTCCCTTCGATTCCGACCTTTCTCTCCCTCGGTCGCCACTCTTTCCCGTCGTCTTTGCCCCTTCCGGGGAAGACGCCCGCGGTTACCGGGACGCTCGGCTCACCGCGAAAAACGGCCAATTACACGCCAGAAAATTTGGGGTTCAGACAATTCGTTCCATTTCGACCGTTAAGATCCCGATTGCCGAAGACGCGCGATAGCGAACCGAGAGAGCTGAACCGATGAACGCGAACGCCGCCGCGCCGGTGCGACAAGTTCGCGTCGCAGAATATCAAAGGGCGGGAAGAGACGTGCGAGGAAATGCAAAACGCATCGTCGAGGAAATGCAAAGCGTATCTTTTTTTCATAACGCCGCCCGTTTCGACCGCGAATTTTATCGTACACCCGCCGATGCGACGCCGAGGGTCGTATTATATCGTACAGATTCGCGCGCGGATCTGAGAAAAATGAGACAAGAGCGGAACGTCTCGGCTACACGTATAAGACTGCCCGCTGGAAGTGAGTTTCTCACGGAAGAGATTTTTCCGTCTGCCCCCGATTAAGCGCCGACCACATCCGGCGGTCGTTACGAGCCGAGGTGTACCGCCGCTTTGCCGCACACTTACCGATCGCGCCGCATTCTTGCGTGTACCGCGGCTCGAAACACGACCCGACCCGACCGGAGAAGAAGAAGAGGCGCAAGAAGAGGCGCCCGCCTTGTCAAGGTCTCCCGGGGCGCCACCGATGGAAAAAACGGCGTATGTGATGCGGCGCGATCGTGATCCGGTCGCCGTCGAAAGAGACGACGGACAGCGGCGGCGGCGGCGGCGGCAGCGATGAGCCTCTCCTCTCCCGCGCACCCGTCATCGTACATCACGTAATAAACGATCGACAGTCGTTTAGCGTCTCTTACACGCGCATAACTCGTGCTAAAGAAAAAAACGGGGAAAGAGAAAAGAAAGAAGAAACTCGCCCGCGTTCCTCTGCGCCTCTCGTTAATTCCCGCAGCCCATTTTCTGCCAATCATATCGCACCCCTGCGCCCCCGCGATATCCGTTTCTCTCTCATAAGCCGCGTGCGTGAAAAGGTAATGCATCTAATTACCGCGGGAAGGCACCCGCGCACGTCGCGGCGCGGATAAAATTGTAACGCCTGGCTTTTCATTAGTTGCCTAATTATTTTCTCAGTCGGGCGCGCACACCGCGCGCGCGTCCGCCTGGCTTGCCGTGCGAATGCAACGTGGACCGAAAACCCGCCGAATCGTAGAATATGCAAAGCTCGCACGAACCAAGTTCTCCCGCCGTGCAATTTTCACTCGTATATAAGGTAAGGAGCTTTAATCGTCGTTCTGATTAACGTAGGTCACGAGAGCCGCGAACGAACAAGGTGAGGAAGAATGAAGGGGGAGGGAGGGGAGGAGAGGGACGCGGCGCGGATCGTTGCTTCCTTTCGTCTCCTCGGTAATTGAAATGCTCGGTTCATTCACACCATTAACGCACAACGAGCATTACACTACAATTAAGACGTCGGACAAGTCTCACGATCCGCCACTGGCTTTGTGGGCTAGATTAAAATCGCCATGCTACATTTACCTTCGCGCGCGGGTATCACGTTTCCCCCGATGCCTAATTATTTTTCCTCTTTTTCAGAAATTAATTCCATTTATCGCGCGGGTTATTCAGAGTAGGCGCATAGATAATAACACACATTTGCGCGAGCCGACCCGATTTTCATACGACTCGCGATGTACGCGCTTTTCTGTTCCCAACTGAATTTAACACCACCTGCAGTTCTCTTCCCCTCTTGCTCTCCCCCTCTCTCCTATTCTCTCCTGACGAGGAATATACAAAGTTAATATGACTCGTCAGCATTCGATTTATTAGCGTGTGCGCGCGTCGTAGAAAACGCCGACCAGATTACGCATCGAAACTGCTACTTTCCTCCCCCACGGTTCCGCGAGGCTTCTTAACACCATGCGAGAGTACTCATCTCCCAATCCGCGTACGCGTTACTATAGACGTCGGTATTTCTGACTAAAAATCGCGATGAAAAATTTTGGGAGTAATAATAGCCAGGCGATACGCGATCAAACGGGGGGGGGGGGGGAATGCCGCGCATACCAGTGCATCGTCGCACACGGAAGCGAATTAAATACATCGGATCATCAGTTGTTGATCGCCAGGAACCGAACCGTGCAATAACGCGAGGCGTTGGCCGATGATCGGAGGATGTCGTACGATGATCGCGGCATCGGTCATCCCTCGATGTGTGTGTATATGTGTTTCGGGTCGGACGAGCCCGTGCGCGCAGGGAGGGCAGACGGGGGGGGAGGGGAAGCCCAGGTGATCTACGAGAGAGTTATACGGTAATGGAATAACCACAGGGACGACGAGTAATTGTAAGAATTAACTAATAACACGGCAGCGAAGTAGGGTCGTGCGAACCCGGCATCCCCGGGGCCCGTAACCTGTCATTCTTCGATCCCTCCTTCGCCATCTAGAGGGATCTATCAATTACTTCGCCTAAGTGGAGATCCTAGATCAGACAATAGAATTGGGGCCCCGTCGACGGATCCTCTCCGCGACGTCCCACAGCCGTAGGTCGGTGTGTTCTACTGGGCCCGCCCGGACCCCCACCGGACCCGGATTTGCATGTGCAATTAAAGCCGCACGCGGGCGATTCTCGATCCTCGATCGCGTCGGATCGCTGCGCCGCGCCGCGCCGCTGGGTCCTGCCATCCGCGAAATTACAAGCATGCTCGAACCTTGGACGTTTCAGTTGAATCGCGTCGGTAGCGTGAGAAGCCGGGGAACGCGCGGAATCTTCTCGAAATTGTTCTCACGTCCGCGAAGTATAACAACGAATGATTGATCGTCGGAGAAATTCAGTTATTTTTACTTCCTGATGTACACTCTCCTTCCCCCGTGCTCTTAATCTCGATTCGAATCGTCCTGCGATCTTGTCCACTCATCGTTAATGCAACGTTATATCGTGTTTTTCCGACAAGCTCTTTTCTCTCCCTTCCTCTCTCTTTCTCTTTTTTTTTTATTTTTTATTTTAATTAGCGACATCGGCCGCGCGAGAACGCGCCTTTTACTCAAATACTACGAGCACGCGAGTCGCATGCGTGGAACAAAAAGTAGTGGCAGGAACGCTTGCAGTACGCGGGCACGGTACAAAGCCAAAAAGTGACTTACCGGCGGAACGTTGAAATTCCATTCACGTGGCCGCGCTATCGCTGCGGGCTTTTCGCGCTCCAGCGTTTTTAAGCCGACAATTCGCCCTCTGCCGCGCGCGCGCCGCGCGCTGCCATACGACGTGTCATTTAATTTCCGCAATAACGCTTTTGTTACCGATTAAAAAACAGAAAGAGGCACGAGGCACGATGAGAAAGAGACCGTCGGCCCGGGTTGGAGAGGGCGCGAGTATACGAGAGGCGAACGCGCGGAGGATGAAGAGAGAAAGATCGAGGGTGGATGGTTCGAAATGGGGTGGGAGCGCGACGGCGGCGGAGAGACACGAGAGACGGAGAGGAAAAAACGAACGAGAGGCGCGCGCGAGCATTGTTTCGCGCTCGCGCGTCCATCCGCCAACACGACGGCGGGGCCCGGTCCGTCGCGGCTAAATGCCGTGAAATTGTCATCCTACAGTCACAAAGGGAATTCACTCTCGCAACCGGTGAAATATAAACGCGTTTTTCCAGCCGGCCGTTTTTCCACTCCGATTGTTTTTTGGGCCGGATTATTGTTTTCCGTCGCTCTGCGCCGCACCGCGCCGCGCCGCGCAACCTTGCCGACTATTATTTCCACTAACAACGACAATCGCTCGTTATTATTAGTCGGCGGATTCGGGCAGGCAGAGCGAGGGGGAGGGGGAGGAGGGGGTTGGAGGAAGGGGGGATGGACGCGCGGACCAGTTTTATTCGAATCTCTCGGTGGCGAAACGAAACGTTGGAACCCTGCGCGAAGGTACGCCTACGATTTACGATCGAACGGAAAGATCGATCTCGCCGGGTTGCGCGCGGAATAATTTTTTATTTCATACTAAAAATGAAGAACGTAACGTTGGTCCATGGAACGAGGAGTAACGGGGAAGGGGGGGTGGAGGAGGGGGATGAACGAGCGTTCCCCGGTACGGCAATTTCGGTCGCGCGGTGAGATCGATCGCGACGACGTGCAGATAATTCTTTTCTAGACCGCCTGTGGAAAAATTCGCGGCCACGGAACGTGCCGTTCCCGAAGCGAATTAAAAGATTATCCGTGTGGCTGCGGGCGAACGGGCGAGCGGTGCGGGCGCTTGAAATTGCTCCTTCATTTCTGGAGCAATGCACGCGAACCTTTCAATCTCGATTCGAGTCAAGAGAGGGAGAGAGAGAGAGAGAGAGCTCACGATCGATTAGGGAATTTCGAAGCCCGAGACGACGTGTCCCTCGGGTCCGCTTAACCCCCTACTCGTCGACCCTCCTCTCTCCCCCGTAACCTCCGTCCTCCGCACCCGCTTCCCCTCCCCCGTTTACCCCGACTCGGAAATTCAACCGTGCGTGATCCGATGGAGTCTCTCTCCTCGTTCTACGTCCTTCGCTCCCCGTCGTTGATGTAATATTGGAAAATAATGCACTGCCGTATACGAGCCGCGCGACCCAGGCGCGGCTGGAGAGGAGCCGGCACCCTCGGCCGATCGAATTCCTCTCTCCGCTTCCCGAAGGGTAATCGGACAAACGAGAACGGAAAGGAGAATCAACGCGAGATGCAACGATACGTTTTTTTTACAAAGTATTGAAGTTTAAAATTAAAATAAAGTGCGAACACGCAGGGGAGGGATGCATAAAGAGATCGCGCGAAACTGCCAAGGTGAAGCGGGAAGGACGCGAAAGGACGGAAATGGCTTTTTCCTGCGTTTCCGCTGAATTTCTCCCGCGCGTAGGTATTCGTTTTCAACGAATGGGTGGAGACGGCCGGTGTACACGAGATACGCGTTAAGACGATATCTCGGCGTGTATACGCACGGACGATGAAAACCCAAGGGCAATTAAAGGAGGAGTTTAACAAGCCGGAATCACTATCGTTTCCTCTGCATCTACCTGTACTGGAAGGATCCAACGCGTAATAAGGTACGCTAGTACATACGCTCAACGTTCGCCACCGCGCACTTAAAGTGCATACTTAGGCGGCGTAATACGTGTACGATATCGCCGTCAATTAGGTCGTTTCTTTCGGGCCGGCCGAGTCTCTCCCCCCCTCTCTCTCTCTCTCTTTGTTTTTCTCTCTCCCTCTCTTCTGTTCACGGAACGAAAACGGCGACGCTTATTTAAATGCGAGAAACAATGGCCTTTCTGCGGATGTCGAAGTCTGTCAATTTCTACTATACGAGTGCGTAATTGATTAATGTTTAAATTGATTAATCGAGCTATTTAATTAAATCTTTATAAATGTGGCTAAATCATGTGTGTTGGCGAAATGCTGTTTCCGGAGGGTTTCCCTTTTTGAATTGTGTAACAGCCAACGAGTGATACAGACGTTATGATCCGTCCTCGATTCGATATCGCAGGCGCGCATCGGAGCGTGATATGCAAAGTGGCCGGGGGGGAAAAAAAAGGAAAATGAAGAAATCGCGGCTGGATCTCGTTTGTCCATCGGGATTCTCGCATGGTTGCGAAGCTAGTCAACGCGAATCCGACAATCCCAATTTCCTGCCATAGTAATCAAATCCTGCGGATAGGTGAGCGAACCGAGCCTCCTCTCTTTCTCTTTTCCTCTCTCTCGGCACATTCAGCTGGCAGCTAGTTACCTGCCGAGTAGTTATCTCGCATCTTTCCCACTGGCATCGTTAGCGCCTTCTCTTCTCTCGTTGGCACCGAAGACGAGGTGAAGCCGGTCGTAACCCGTGGACACGTAAAAGTTTTCGTTAGACAGCGCGTTCCGTCGTAATATACGTTTGTTTACAAGCCGGAGATACCGAGACGCATCGCCGTACCATCGCATAACTGTCCCGGCGCGCTTGCATCTTTTCCTGCGTATGATTTAAAGCGGAATTATCATTAATAATATCGTCGATGATTGAAGAACACAAGAATTCTCGAGACTCACGAGTCGCAAATTAATATTTTCAAATTTTCCCCGGCGATTATTACGGACGTCTCTTAATAACGCCAACAATAAATTGTTGAATTTTATCACTTGCAATTTTGTTAATACGTAGACAATGGATTTTGAATAACTTATGAGTTAAAGGCAACGCGCGAAGATCGTCTCTGATACGCTGACGGATATATTCGACGTGGTCGTCGACACCTTCTGCTATCCGCAGACGCGAAATTCCCGCAAGTGCGTTTGTGTGCCAGGGCCACGGGGCAAGAACGAGGCGAGACAGAGGAGAGGAGTATAGAAAGATAAAGGAGCAACGTTCTATGGCCGAGTCCAGAGGGTGAAGGAGAGCAGAAACGATTGAGTAGGCGCTGGGCAGCTGTCGAAAGATTAAGATAACCCTGAAGTTAAGTGAACACGGGGTGTGCCCGAGCTGTGGATTTAAGGTGATTAAAGGCACCTGATATCGAGAATTATTATACCATATATTTCGTAGTGGCGAAACCATATTCTGACGGCTGCATAAATTTCGTGTCGAAGCCAATAGTTAAAGGGGGAGGGGGAGAGAGGGGTGGGGGACTAACGTACTCAATGGTGTCGGTCGTCGCCATGCTGAAAAGTCTCGAGGCGTCGAGAGCTCAGTCGCCGAGAGAGGGTCCGGTCCGGAAGAAAATCGTCTAAAAATCCGGCATCGTCAAGTCGTGCATCAACCAGCGCGTCGTTCGCGTCACTCGAGTAATTTTTTTCCCCGAGAAATCCCGATAACGAGGAAAAGCGAACGATCTCTCCCGGAAGGGTTTTTCCTAGGATCCTATAGGAAAAAGACGATACGTTAATTGGGGTAAAGATCGCATCGTCGTTGCGCCGTAGGCTCTTGTCACGAGTGCCGCGTGGGTCGTGTGCAGGCACACACAGGGAACGGAACAGCGGGGTGACTCCCGACCCCGTGTGGCAAGGCAAGACAAGGCAAGGCAAGGCGGCGTGACTCCGCGAGAGGTAGGAATTGGTGAACCCGTCCCCACCCGATCAGATGATCCCGGACGACTTCGTGACTTCGTATTTGCTCAGCCATTTCAGCCGGTGCAGTGAGCCCCGACTATCCGCCCCGCCGATCGGCGTATCCCTTTTCCACAGGATACATAATTATATTATAATAAACTGTAACGATACACGAGCCAGGGCCTATCCTTGCTGCCCTTCTGGCTCGCCTCACGGCCTCCGCCGTTTCTACGGGCTCGCTTCGTTCTCATCGGGGTCGCCTACGACCGACCGCGGGCATCCTCCTAGCTTTTTCTCGACGTGAAAGCCTCCGAGAAATCCTCGACGCCGGCCGCCCGCGCCATTGGCGCGAGCGAGACGACGAGCGGAGCGGAGGAAGAGAGAAACGCTAATTCCTCGTGGAGGCATTCTCCCGAGAGAGGGACCTCCGTGTCAGAGGGTCGAGTTTATCACTGTCATCTCTTGACGCCGCGGCTCTGCCGTCTTAATAGGTTTAATGCCCGTCGTTCGCTCAGGCCCAGGGTCTGACTCTCGATAGCTAGTAACCACTGACACGTACGCGTACACCAATCGCCCCCGGCACTCCGTGCACGCGCGCGCGCGCGTGATTTTCTGATCTCTCTCTCTCAGCTTCCGGGAGTATCGTCATTTAATCGACATCGCGATCGCGTGAACGAATTACTGTGGAAAAAGAACGCGCGTTTCGTCTCGTAATAAGATCTACCCTTTTCCAATTTTCGCGGGAAAAAGAACACGCGATGCACTAAAGAGAATCTTCCTCGCAGATTGCGAGCTTTCGAGAGGCTCCTTTCGCGTTTTTCGAGGCTAAAATTTCCTCGCGCTCCGAGAAATCGCGAGTGCCCCCCTTCGCCATCCGACGCGCTACGTTGTTGGTTAAATCAAGGCGCTGCGCCTGGGTATGCGCCTTATCTCTCACGATGTTTACTCGGAGAGAAGCTACGCTCTACGAGCACTGCAAATATCGCAGAATGCGGACATTGTCGAGGCATGTATATTGGTACAGGTAAAGGAGAGAAGAAGCTCTCCGAGGTCTCCGGGTCGAGAGACGGATGGATCTTCATCTCCCTTCTCTTCTCCTCCTCTTCTTCTTCTTCATCCTCTTATTTTTCTCACATTATTGTTCGCTCTGGCTGCAAGAAACAACAGTATCGATCAATACCTATGTTTCCCCGAGCGGCGCGACTCAAGGAAACAATGCTATACTTGGCACTGTTTTGCTCATCCGATATTATTACACTTTGTCTTTGTCTTTCGTGTCCTCGAGAGAGAGAGAGAGAGAGAGAGAGAGAGAGAGAGAGAGAGAGAGCAAGAGTTAATTCGAAGAGAAATTAGAATTGAATTAAAAGCGGTTAGATTTTGAGCGTCGCGAAAAGAATCGTGACGTCCGAGGTGTTGAACGGCGAAGAAGCGCCTCAGAAACGAGGCATTGAAGAGCGTGTACGGCATGGATTGCACGGAAACGAATAAAAAGGAAGGTAATGAGGCAGCGAGGGTCGGGAGTCGTTGACAAAACGGATTACCCTAAGACGTCGAGCGGCGGCGGCGTGGGTAGGTGGAGGCGTCGCGACGCGGCCTCGCCGGGGTCGGAGTGCCCGTGCGACGAAGAATGAAACGGCCCGAGATCCGAGACGCTGTCTAAACAACCCTTTTCCTTAATCATTTAAGTGATTCGGTAAGCACTCGTCTCCGCTCGTCGAATTGTCGGTAACTCTTGCGTAAACTCAACCCTTTCTTACGGAGAAAGTCCTCCATCCCGCGCCGCCGTCCGTCCCTTCGTCCGATAATGATAATACCTCCTCGCTCGACTGGAAAGGGAAATAATGCCTCGCCTTGATCGCGCCCCCATCTAACGCTCGCCAGCTCGAAATGAATTCCACCGCCGCTACGCGAAATCGCATGAATAATGACTAAAAACAAAAATTTACAAAGATAATGAATTTTTAGAATAATCGCGAATGAAGCGGATCCAACAATCTCCGTCTTGCCTATGTACATTCTTCTCTCAAAAAACACTTCTCTCGAAAAACTTTGCAAATTAGTAAAAAATTTCTTCAATTTAATATAGATATTAATCAAAAAATTACAAAAAAATATCAAATTGATAAAATTAAAAAAGAGTGTAATTTTCCATATTTTAATCTTTCTTTTCCAATCCTTCTCTTTCTATCTGTAGCGTTTTCTATAGCGCACCTCGTAATCGCATAGATCAAATGCGACTCATTCACAGTAGCTATAGATTGCAATAGATTTTACATTTGAATTGGCACGTTGGTGGGCGAAAGTTCACGAGGCGGCAGAAGTCGAAGCGACGGGCCGACGTCGAGTTCGATTAATTTTCCGGTCATTATTTTTTACGACTCCTTATCGCTAGCTCAGCTCCCTGTGCGTTCCCCGTCCCTTCCCTCCTGCCGATGTCGGAGCCCCACTATATTTTGACGTAAAGATTCAGCCGCGCCAACCGGGATGGAGACCGCTGGATCCGCTTTATTCGCGCCACGATTATCGAACCATCGGCGTCGTAGAGACGTCGGATCGCGCTTTCCGCTTTTACATAAACGTCTTCGTGGATCGTGATGGCCCCTAAAGATGTCCTCGAGATAAGCCGTAATCGTATTTGGAATTACGACGTACGGAGGGAACGAGAAAAAGAAATGAGCGACCGCGTCTGTGGCGTGCAGAACGAATGAGAGATCGTCATTCCGCTCACGGTGCAGGGGGAATACGTCGCATATTAACGTCTCCTGCCTTCGGAGCTGTAGAAATTGCCGGGATACGGTGGGGCAGGCGATATTAAGTTGGCACGCGGTAATTATCGGACGATAGAGGATCGCGATAAGAGAGGATAAGTCGGCGAAAAATTCAATATTTCCGTACGATATATCGACGTTATTTACGTGATGTCTCTCACGTTAAGTCGTTATTACGATAACGGCTAATTACGCGCATACGAATACTAATTTCGCCTCAATAACCGAACCACGTGCAACCGAACCGATCGCCCCGGTACGTATTTCCATTTACCATGGGTAAGAGGTAAAATGAAGAAGCTCGGACGAAGCTGACACGTCGATCCGATACGATAATGGCAAATTTAGATGGGAAAACGAACAGCCATGGCTCGTCCAGGACTCTGGATGATTTTTCGCAAACATCCGCGTCGTCTCCGTTGATTTCGTTTGATGGTCTCTCCTGCGGCCGTGTTCTACTCAGGGGTACAGGGAGGAGCCCCGGAGTCGATCTGGGCGGAGCCTCGGAACCGCAAAACACCGGTCGACTCCACTTCGCGGCACTCCGGCTACTATTAATTATTTATGCTGCGAGTGCTGCGCCGCTACCAACCCCCGACGTCGTGGCTGCACACGTGTGTTGGCACCGCGCGCGAAGCGAGCGAAGGGGGCCGCCGCGGCGTGGCGCGGCGCGGCGCCCGGCTATCGGCATTATAGCCCGGGTACCGCGAGCCGGGGACCGGGCGAACCGGGCCAATCCTATCGAGAGCCGCAATCGATTCGCCCGGAATAATAATCATGATTGGATTCCCCGGGGTTTTGGGGGCAGGACTTTCCGGTCCCCCTGAGCGCGCGCGCTCATCGGGCCCCCAAGATCGTTGTATTGAAAGCGCAAGGTTGCGCGCACTCGGACCATCTTTGCGTTCGCCGACACATCCGATCGTTCAATGGTATCAACGACCGGCGGAGAGAAACCGATGATTAATGATTGAGCAAAAAGTATACGCACATCGGGAACGAATCGAAAGAATAAGGAGATGTACGAAAACCTTCGATTACTTCGTCCTCGATTATTAAATAAATCGCGCTTAAGATATGGCTGCCACCTGCCGATCGTGCTTCTTTGTAGAAATCATTTCGAGTACTCGCTTGATTCAGAGAAATCATATTCGGCGATGCGATGTTTTTCTTTATCGCGCGAAGATCGAGCGACGCGAACGAATCCCCTCCCTTGGGGGATGCGATCGCCTGGCGCGATCTGTCTTCGAAATTTTTGGCGGCCGAGTGTCTGCCTCGCGGGGAATAGAACGCGGGGGAGAGGGAGGAGGTAGATGAAGGAAGAGGAAGAGACCGCGAAGAGGTAAAAAGAGCGGGAGAGGAAGCGATGATAGAGAAGATGAGACAGACCGGGTGAGGACCGTCTCGACTCGATGGAAAGAAGAGACGGGGGTGAAGAGGGAGGGCGAGGGCGAGGGGGCAAAAGGAAATAAAAGATGCGTCCGGCGGAGGAGCATTTTTCTTTGGACCGTGGTGGAGCAGCCACCGTGTGATTACCCGGGACGAGGAGGCATATATGAGTAATTTGTATTCAGCCCGATCATCCGTATCGAAATTCGAATCTACTTAGTTCTGAGAAGCGCCGGTGCCCCGGCCGTCCTCTCCTCCTTTCGCTTCGATCTCCTCCACCTCTCCCCCCATCTCGGTCCCCTCCCCCTCCCCTCCTCTCTTCTTGGACCCGCTCCACTATTCCACCCTCTCGAGGGGGGCTCGGCTTCGACTACAGCTTAATATAATATTATTCGCCGGTTTAGTTTAATGGTGCGGGGCGATTATTACGTGGCCAGAGTCCGACCGACTGGCTTCTTCGGCCTCGGGTACTCTTCCCTGTCTCCCCCGCAGCCTCCCGCCACCGCTCTTCTTTCCACAGTGCTCCTCCTTCGGCTTTCGTTCTCTTTCTCTCTCGTATGGCCCGATCGGTGCCGATGTACGAATATACGAGGTGTGCGTACAGTTTTACTTGCACACACACTTGTGCGCACGCATACACCTGTAGAGGAGTCCGGCCCGCACGGACGTTCGCGTCTACATACTCGCGCCTGTAGACACCCGCGCCCCTTAGTAGCGGGGGAGACAGGAGGGGGCTGCCGTGAGGGGGATCCTCTCCGAACAAAAAGCCCCAAAACAAAACGCCATTATGATTAGTCCGAAGGATGGGTGGTCCAAATTACCGCAGATTCGCGTTCCCGTACCGAGAATGGCGATACAACTGCGCCTCGCTTTCAAAAGTGCCTCCTCAGCACGTCGGACACGCCGTCAAATTAGTTTTACGCACCGATCGGAAATTGACTCGTACGGAAACGACGACGGAACCGATATCCGCGGAGAGCTGGCGGAATAATTCGGAAAGAACGTTCTCGCGCGCACGAATATACACACGCACACACACACATGTACACACATCCCTATCTTTGCAGTATCCTGAAGATCGAGCGGATCCAAGGAGATAATCCCACCTGAGCGAGAGCTCCGCCTAATGAATCGCCGCGGAATTTGCATTGTGAAAAGGGCACGTTTATAATACATTGCTCGGCGCGTTCGAACTCGTTACGACCGCGCGTAAGAGTCATTAAGAGCCGAATAATTACTCGTATCGTTCCGGACTTGATAGATCGTCCGATCCGTGGCCGGTTTGACCCGCGACACTCGGGACAGGATGAAGAACAACGGCCTCGGCGGTCGGAAAGCTGCCCTCGAACGCGAACCGTAACGATTATAAGCGGCACGATCTCGCCTCTCGATACAAACGAGCGCACGTGGATAATAGCATCCAGCCATTACGCCCGGACCTCGGCGCGCGATGTGAGACCTACGAAATCCATTTCTGGCTCAGGAGAATTCTCTTCAAGGTCCCCGCGGCCGCTCGTTTCCACCAACACCAACACCAACACCTGCACCACCACCACCACCACCACAGTGGAAAGCCACGTTGCGTTTTTCCTTACATGCGCGGAATCTCATTTATCCGCGCGGGAATGACAATGTGACGAGTGACAAGCCGCCCCGGCTATAATCTATGTACCGGGATCGATTAAATGGTGGCAAGAAGTCGAGTAATGCATGCGGTCTCTGCCTGTGGTGGCGGGTGGTTGTAGCCGGTAGGATATTAATGAAGATATTCAAATGAGACAAAAATGAGGGGAGAACTGGCCTTTGTCGGGCGTAAAGGTTCCACCGGTGACTCGGCCTATGTAGATTACTCTTCGCCCTCCTTCTCGAGACTTTCTTTCTTTCTCTCTTTCTCGCTCTTCCTCTCTCGTTTCTCGCCGCTTCTTCTTAAACTCTTCATTCTCGATCCGCCTTAACCTCTCCACCTACCGATCGTTTACCTCCCAGAGATTCGATCGTGCACTCACGGAACGAACGTCCTTTTAACTCATAACGCAGATTCCCATACTTTGTCAACGTGAGACGAAAATAAATTTTAAAGCTGTTTCTGTGAATCCGCGAATAAAAAGTAAATTATCGTTTGCGTTTTAATCGTCTCCTTGATTTTTCTAAAATGTTCCACCAAAGTTTTTTGTGAATCATTTCTTCAATTTTTTTCCGGTCGCGAATGAAAAGCATATATATTTTACTGACGAAGATTTGTTCAAAACGGGAAAATCTCATCGCGCGAAAGGGAAAACCGCACGACGAGATGAAACTCTTTGCGTCGTGCCGCTCGCCGGTAGAGGATTATTAAAACGGATTAGCGTCGCGAGAACGTATAAATTGCCGGAATATCGTTACACACGGAAGGCCAGAAGCGGGCGCGGGCGCGACGACGACGCGGGCGCCTCGCCGCCGTGAACCCGATCTGTCATTAGCGGGCTGCTTAATTCACTTGTTTCTTCAGTTTCCACTGGGATGAAATTAGAGCCGCGTCGCGCCAGCCCAGTGGATGTCATTAAGAGCCTTTTAAATCGCCCTTAAGACCCGCCAGGCCATTAGAGGCTCGCGCGGGAGAAAAGGGCCAACCCTTGTACATATCTTTTTTCCCTCCCGCCACGCCATCACACCACCGCCGCCTCGCTCGGTCCTTCCCGTCCTTCTGCCGCGCACCGAGTTCGTGGCGTGGTTCCTAACGTTAACGGTGTTTCCCCGCGACGCGCTCCTCGCAATACGCTCGGCTTACGGCTCTCTACGTCGAGACTCGGTCTCCTATGCGCGTACACTTTGCGCTTTATCCAGTTAGTTGCGACTAATGTCATTACGCGTCTTGGAGCGCGCTGCGACATGGAAGGAGCCGCTCCCATCGGGTGCTTATTTTCCCGCGCGGAATCCTCGATCTCGTCGTTTAATGGGTCAAATTGGTGTCTTGGGTGTTCTTAAGATATTAACTGTAACGCGCTACGAAGATCCAAAAAAAAAAAAAAAGATAGAAAGAAATCTTACGCGGCGCGAAAAACGCCATCAAATTTGATGGATCGGAAGAACCAGAGAGAGATTCAATTTAAACGGCGCCACATGCTATATTCAACGTAAGACGGTAGCCACCTTTCTCAATCCTATTTTCCCTTTCCGGAATGCTATTCTGCCCCTCGACGTTTCTCAATGAGAGACATAAAGAACGGACACCGTATCGGCCCAATTTTAATTGATATTTCGTCGATGACGATGGCCCCCATTGTCTCCTTCCCTCCTATTATCGGTATACCTTTATGTTTCGCCGGTGCGATACGAAACGTCATTTTCGCCGATGCTCCGCCGTCTCAGGCAGGTCGACGATCCTGTTTGTCCAAGTCATTTCAGGACGCGTATACCTGCGCCGCCGGAATTTCAACTGTTCGGCGACTGGAACGATCTCTGCCTCGTGGAGCGTACAATGCGGCAAAAATGCATATTGTAAAGTGATGCCTCGCAGATGGACCGCGATATGGGATAAAGTTACCAGTAAATGAACGCCCCTCTCGTATAGTCCCCCTCTAGTAATAGATAATAAGTTTTGTCATACGGTCGCGAGATTACGATACGATTGACAACCGCGTTTAAAGTGTATCTATTAATCACATTTTGGAGAAAAAATATTTTTATAAGATATATTTAATTCCATTTTTTTTCGAGCTAAACTTTTCATCGCGCGCACGATGGAGAAAACATTTCCTGCGAAACTCCCGGAACCAGGAAGCAGGTCCGTGAAGTAACTCGACCGCTAAATGGCAGATATATGGCGGGTGATTAGCGCATGCGAGCAAATAGGTATAGGATTCGCGATAACACGGGCCAGTTTTGCGGGAGAAGGTTAAGTCGCGATACTCCCCGATAACCCTATCTGGCGGGCTACGGTAAATCATAGCCCTAGCTTATGGGTGGCAGAGTCGGTATTTACGATACAGGCATAAAAAAAATAGTGCCGAAGGCAACGCACCGGTAAGCACCGCGCCGCACCGGCGCGACCTAACGGTTCGCGAAGAAGGACACGCGGTTTTTTAATTAAACTTCACCGCTAACTAGACAGCTCTATTATTCTCGCCGTGGAGCATGATAAGAAGGAAAGAGAAAGGGGGGAAAAGAAAGAAAAAGAGAGAAAAAAGATAGCGTTCTATCGGCGGCCAGGGCGAGCGATCTCTGGTGAATAAGGATCGCCTCTGGAATCCGAACGATCTCCGAGCGTTCCCGAGGCGCGTCAACGTCGAGAGGAGGATTCCGTCGTGTGGACGAAGTCTCGGGCGCGTAACTCGGGGAGAGAGGTCCCGTCCGTCATCTAGGAGTTCCCTTCGCGCAGCACGGGCGAAGGAGAGGTCGCCATTAGTCACGGACGGCGAAGAGGAGGACGGCGAGAGTGCCCCGAGCTGCGCAATTACCGCGTGCATTAATCTACCCGCGATGCTGATTATTAAGGCGACGACAATAAGAATAAAGCCGAATGCGAAACGCGAAACCATCGTGGCGTAAATCGCCCTAGGAAACTCCACTTAATTGTTGCACTCTATATGCTAAACGCGACGCGCGATCGCGGTGGTGTGCGCGGCGCGGCGAGTCGACGGCGGTAGCCGCGTGTGCGATATCGCGAGTTGCGAGGCGAGTCCTGAGCGAGTTATGGCACAGTCGCCGCCTCCGTCATGCGAACCGTCGAATCGCTTATCTCTCGTCCCTTGGCCGCCGGCGAGAACGACCGCTTGGCGAATTAATTAATCTCTCTGACGAGAGAGAATGTGCAGCAGTCTCGCGTCATGCCCGCGTCTTGCGCCTGCCTCGCCCATAAAGAATAAACAGTGTCACGTAGTTTTGCTGACTCGCAGTTTCACGGCAGGACTATCATTATGCAGTTCCATCGGTCTTCCACGTCTCTCGGTCTCGGGAGCGACGACGATCACGATGAAAATTCAGAGCTCGCGATTTACGATTTAGCGTACGACGTTAAACGCCCGTGTGACTCTCGCAAATCACTGCATGTATAAGGCGGCGGCGAGGTAATCTCGATGCGATCGAATTAAATTCAATAGAGGAAAAGTCTTTTTTCGCCGCGATTCGTGGCGTTTATTATGCTGCAGGGCGGATACGGCCTCAAGTGTCACGTGGGGCCGCATCGTGGAACGAAATTCCATTTGGCGTCACTCAATATTCCATCAAAACGGACCTTCGGCGCGGCGCGCGACGCAGGTCTTTTGTTTCACGATGCGGGCGGCACAGGTGGTGCTGCCAGAGCGAACCGGTAGGTAGGCACTTACAACAAAGAGGCCCCCGTGGCACGTAATATTCAATGACAGTTCGCCCACGCGATCGGGCGAGCCGCCATAAGGGTAGTATCGTGTGTCCCATTGTGCGATCGATAAATCATCGCGGCGGCCAAACGCTCTCTTCTCCCTACCCCCCCCCCCCTCCGGTTCCTCCGACCCCCCACGCGTCTTACGTCTCGCGAGACGGAACATCTCTTCGTGACGTGATGCAAATAATAATTAACATCGAACCGACAACTCGCTGAAGTTTATAACGACGCGCGATGACGCGCGAAAGTAAAATCAATCGGCGGAATTGCGTGCCGTCGTCGTGCCGTCGTCGCGCGCGGCGAAGCGCGAGAGTGCGCCCCTTTGCGTCTCAATCGCAGCGGTCCGCGATAATCGCACGTCGGGATGTATCATTAGCTTGATCCGGTTTCGACGGTAATTAGAGAGACGCACTTACGACTCCGTCCGTGTGCTACGTGCACATGTTTAATAGTTTCCATTAATATTTTAATCTCTACCTTCTGCGCGCGCGATCGCGCGCGTCGTTACGGCGCGCTTTTCTCTTTCTCTTTCTCGTTCAGTTAGAGAGATTCTCACGGATGGCTGCTTGCGCGACACGACAAAATCGAAGATCGCGGCGTCACGTCGATCAACGACGCGCTTCAGCCGGGGGAATATCGAGCGAAGAGAACGACGCGACACCGGGGAGCTGCGGGGCGTTCGGTGG
The DNA here is from genome assembly GCF_000956235.1 of Wasmannia auropunctata. NCBI lineage: Eukaryota > Metazoa > Arthropoda > Insecta > Hymenoptera > Formicidae > Wasmannia > Wasmannia auropunctata. The sequence goes on from NW_012026779.1 coordinate 2,334,502, forward strand.
GGCACGCGGCCGCGGCGCGACGGGGTGACGATAATTGCGATCAGAGCCGCCCGATGAAATCCTAATATTACGGGCGCGGATACGCATCGAATATGAGCATCTAGGTAAGCCGTCGCACCGCTAGTCGCGCTGGACGACGTAAAGCGGGTTGGAAGGAGTGTGATGAGGCGAGGGGGATGAGGTCGACGGGGGTGCATGAGCGAGAGGGGGAGGGGCAGCGCGAGAGGGAGGCTCGACGCGGCCGAGCAGGTATAACCTATTGTAATCAATATTAATTACTCGAGACAATGGAATCTCATTGGACTCGATCGTTCGAGCGGCCTCACGCGGAGGGGCACCGATGATGGGCTGCGGGAAGAAGAGAGAGAGAGTGAGAGGGCCGCGTTACAAGGGCAGACGGGACGCAGGGGAGAGACGCAGGCGGGAAGGGTTTCAGGGAGAGGAGGTCGTGTTTGGCTCCAACGGACAGACACGTAGTGTAACGCGCCACGTTTATCCGCGCGAGTGCGAGCGGCGCGTGAGAGAGTTGGCTCGCTCACTCGCTAGCTCGCTCGCTCGCCCCGCTTGCTGTTCTACGTTAGAGCATTATCTATTGTTGTTGACGTTATGCGTTGTGCACGCGCGCAGGCCGCTGCAGCCGATGATCGCTGCGGACGATGTTGTCGTTGGATGCCGTGCGTTGTCGGTGGCGGTGCGGTCCCCCCCTTTCCGTACCCTTCTGCCGCGCCGTTTGGCCTCACCGTCAACTATCTGCCGCTGCCGCTACCGCCGCCGTCACCACCGCAACCCTCCCCCGGGATCCCTCTCTCGGCTCCCGGTCCTTCTCGCGACGGACTCGGGGACAGGCAGGCGCGGGCGGAGAAACGACAACAACAACAACAAGCACAGCGGCGACGGCATCGACAACGCCATCCGATGCGAGGCCATCGGATCGTCGTCGCTCACGTCGAGCTGGCACACACTCTCTCTCTCTCTCTCTCTCTCTCTCTCCCGGCCACCCCCGGCGGCCACATATCCGACACCCACACACGGGAACTTACGTTCTCGTTACGCGGGACCGCGTTCCGACTACGGCGCGGCCGCCTGGCCCTCGTCATCACAACGACGCGTTGTTATTAGAAATTAGATAGCGTATCTGCTCGCGCCAATCGGCCGTCCGCTTATATAGGTACGGATTATTGGACGAGGAAATGTACGGCGTGCGCGCGTATCAACGCGATGAATTTCGCGAGCGAACGAACGAGTAAACAAGCTGGAGAACGAGCGAGCGAGCGAGCGAGCGAAACACGCGCCAGGGCGAGCGGCACGACTCGTTGATTACGCCTCGCGCGGATGAGGGTTATGATTATACGAACGCACGACAGTTGCGCGGGGCAAGTCCGCGCGATAACGCCGGGTGCAAACGGGATAATCGCTAATTATCGGACATTAATTAATTAGCCGCGCGACAAAGTATCTCTTCCGGCTACTTGACGACGGCGACGACGGGCGAGGACAACGCCGACGACACGACGATGACGATCGCTTTTTACATTGCCCGCCTGTGCCCGCCGTGCCCGCCGCGCGTCGCGCACGGAGTCGGCCGGTTAAGTAAGCAACGTTACGCGGTGGAAATTAGTTCCCAGAAGGGATCGGTTTCGCGTGTCCACCCCTCATCACGGTCCCGGTGCGTGCTACGACGTTATATCTGCCGTTGCCGTTGACGGTTACCGCAGGGACGGATTTCCTCGTGGGGAATTCGCCGGAGATCCAGCCACTCAGATAGAGGAATATCTGGAGAATCGCCGTCGAGACTGCAATACTGAAAATCGCGCTATCCCGCATGGAAATGTAAACACCTGGATAAATATCTTCGCAGACCTTATCTTGCACACTCTTATAAAAAACAATTTATGTATTTCTATTTCGCTTACGTGCAGAAGAAACAGATAGTCTATTAATGTCAAAACGGACTCGATCGAACAATCATCTGAGCCTGTTCCTGTTTGGTAAAAAGGTCATGAAAATGGTACCCTCGTGCCCCCCTTTTTGTCTACTCTTAGGCGACGAATTTTAGCCCCCCTTAACGGCAGCGTCGTGGCGCACTCCGAAGCGAGAGCCTTTCCTTGTAACCGGATACCTTCCGGACTCGTATCGTTTCCGTTTTGGACGCGCGGCACTGCCTTGCGCCGTAATAAAAGCCACTCGATAGAATCGCGATATATACGTCAGTGCAATTACGTGCTAATTAACGTAGAATGCTAAATGAGAGGAGAAAAGGATGATAATGCTCGCGATACAACGACGAGATGGGAATAGCATGGAGATACAAATTATATAACGAACATATAATTGAGAAGACGATATATGAAATTAGGTATTTTCAGGGAAACAGTCTTTCTCTTTCGAAATATCGCGCATTTATTTTACGTACGTACGTATTTTTTTTCTGTGTTACACATAAAAAAATCTTAGTGCACGCGTTAGTCCATTAGAAACCGGTAGCAGCCGGTGTGAAATAAACGCGGCATTCTGTCAAAGCGTATAACCGGGGTAGCACAAGGTGGCAGGTGCCAAAGGCTTTCGATTATTCTGGCTTTGATCGGAGGAAGAGGTGGTGGTGGTAGGGGGAAGAGAAGGAGGAGGTTGGCGCGGCGTAATGGGGTTTCGCCACCTCCACGGTTACCATATGCCCGATCTAATTTTTATGGCGTCGATGGGCCCCGCGGATGGTATATAGAAGTATACGACGACCTCGGGCAACCTCGTCAGAATTTATGGCTTTTCGACGCGATTTTACGGGAACTCCGTTTCGCAAAGTCTGCGCGGAGAGTTACCGAAGAGAGACGCTCGCCTCGAATCTCTCTCCATTTCCGCAAACGTAAGACGTAAAGGTGAATGAGACAACCACACAATTTTAATATAATAAATTTCATGTATAATACGTGCGTGGGGACATAATCGTCTACAGTACAATAATAATAGATATAAATTTAAAATTGGATGTAAAGAGAAAAAGAAACTGCAAGGGGTATACTTTCGCCGGAGTGTAATTGCGGCGAAATAATTGTTTCTCGAAGGTACCCCGGAGAACCGCTGATTTTCAATTAGCCGCGCGTAATGCGCAAAAGTGTAATCGCTCGGTCTCGTAGAAGCGGGGTAAGGTCGACGGAATATTGAATGCTAATTTAATGGCTATCAGGTTGCTACACACCGTGCAGCGGGGGGTGGGAGAAAGAGGGTAATTATGTTTGCGGGGAAAACGGAAAAGGAACACGCGATTGTTTTAATGCGGATAATACGACCGCGGGGCCGTCCACTGCCTCCTAATTGACTAACTGCGGGATCTGATTTCGGCTGTAATCGCATTAGTTCCTGACATGCCACATTGGATCGTCTCGCGCGTCGTGCCAGTTCTCGCACTTAATTTCCGCCATGAACGACGCCTAACTTCGAATACGGCGAATATACGGCAGCGGCCGCGATTTCTCGTGTGCGTCTCCGTGGGGTACACCATAGGTGTACCGGGGCATTTTCATAGATTGCGATCGCTATTCAGCAGTCGCATTATCGCCGCTATGAAGCCGTAATTAAACAAAAATTGCCGAAGGCGCGAGCACGCTCGCCTGTCGCGCGACAATGAATTTTACGCGTTACTTCCGCCCGTGGCAGGATTCCGATGTGCGGCCATCGATAAGGGGGAAGCTATCAGCGCCCGTTTCTGATGCGGGCGATACCAGCCGACGTCGTTGCCGTTGTCGTCGCCGTCATCGTCGTCGTCGTCGTCGGCGTCGTAAAGCACTAACGTATGCCAAGGCATAAAACACTAACGCGAAACGTCGCGGGCTTATCGGCCGATATTACGTTCGATGCCGAGGAAGACCGCGAGGTGAAACGCGATATCGATATCGCGATATATAACAGATAGTTTTCCATCCACCTGCGGTCTAATCTCGCGAAGTAGGTGAAGCGACTCGCGATATCTCGGCTACTACGGTCTCTCGGGCGCGCGGACTTAAATCAGCCACGGGGCAACACACTCTCCCGAGCTTGAAAACTATTAGAGAGAGTGAGAGAGAGAGAGAGAGAGAGAACTATAGAGGGAAGATACGAGTAGTTAATGTACTTACCTAGAGGCGAGATAACGCGACGTAGCCTAAAGTAGGAGAGAAATGGATGCAGACAGGCGCACGGCGTAGATGCACCACGCCGACAGCAGGTCCCATTCACGCAGATTCCGCGAGACCAAAGTACAATCGAAAGTTTATTTTATCCAAACTGAAACGTATATAATATGACTGGATTGCGCAATAAAAGGCCGTGCATAATTTTATTCTTAATGTAAGTGAAACCTTTTTACGGGGCGGATATTTATACTTTCATCGCGGCATAATTCCATAAATAATCGCGCGCAAAATGTGAATATGCATTCTTATCGCGCGCTGTTTTATTTGTCGAGGCATATATATATATAGGCGGCGGCGTATGCGCGAGATCGAGTCATTGGACCGAGCATACCTACGGATCACGGATTTACGTGTACACGCACACGCGGCTCACCGGCAACAAGCCCCGAGGGGGCTCCGGAGGACGGGGCAATAATTAGAAAATCGTCCCGCCACCGAATAACCGGACCCTGTCCCTTGTCGAGGCACAACCCGACACGTCGCTTCCATCCATATACCGGCGCCTGTGGCGCGAAGAAGCGAATTTCCATAGGGTCGGGTAATCTACGAAAATATTCTCTCGCGTGTAATCGTCGTGTTTCGCAGGAAAAATCCGTTGAGGGAAAAGGAGAAAGAGAGGGAGGAAGAAAAGAGAGCGACAGATGGGCTGTTACGATCGACACGTCGAAATTTCGCAGCGATCATTCGATTGATTAATAGTTTGCGCGTTTCTGTTAAGAAAGCGTCAAGAATCTCAAATGTTTGAGTACGAGAAATATGATTTGAATTAAAAAAAAGAAAGAATATATATTTTTTTAGTGAATTTTTACTTTTGTATTTGTAATTTTTTTGTTCGGGTCTTTTATCTTGATAATTCATTGTGCTCAAATACTTTTTATATATCAAACACGTTGAGTTTTCGGTACGTAACGCACGTACATGAGTAAAGCCACGCAGAGGATGGTAAAGTTGCGGAGCAATAGCCGATTATGATTTCGACATATACGTGGCATGTCGGCCAGCTATACTTATCTATTAGACACCGTGAAATCTGAGAATATTTCGCCGAGATGATTTTCGCACGAATGACTCGCGAGATTTTATGGGATCGTTGAAACGTGACAAAAGATCTCATTGCTCGACTTTTCATACATTAGTATATACATATATCTTTAGAAAGAAGTTTTTATTAAAAGGGCTTTTCGTATAAAAGAAGAAATATCTGCACAAAATATATCAAGTATGTATAGATATGCACATGTACAATGCCGTCGCGCTTGTCCGGATTTAGAATCAATCGTGAGTTCAAGAACACGATCAATTCAGGGCCGGAGGGGGGATGTTAAATTGTCGCACGGAGGCGCCCTTCCTCGCGCGACTTTCTTCGCGTATGAATCGCGGATAGGTAGGCAGGATAAGGTACAGGTAGGTGGAGAGCCGGGTCCGGGTTCCTTCATAATGAGGTTCGGTTTTGATTAGCACGGAGACTGTTTAACGGTTTGATACCTCGCCGGTAATCGAATCCGGACCTAATCTCTCAAGTTATAACCAGATTATTGCCTCCTCCATGCACTTGCTCTCTGCAACGCGCTCTCTCCACGCCCCATTCCGTACAGTCAGCTAGTAACATCAACCCTCTCTCCCCCCGTTCTACACCTCTTCCTTCACCCCTGCTACCACCCACGACGCCCCCTTTACACCGTCGGTAGGGCTCAACTACTTTGCTCAACCTTCGTCTCCTCGTTGCGATTGGCGTCTTATCGCGAAGTCGCGTATACGAGTTGATCGGGCAGAGCACATTAAAGTTATCAAAAATGCAAAATATATGAAACAAATATGGAGGCATGCACGGCACAGCATATTTCGAATATTTGAGTAATAATTCGGTGGCCAATTCAATTTTCATCAAATTATATTCTATAGTCCGGTCTTTCGAGGGAAGCGTTCTCCACAAACGAGACGGTACTACAATAACATGTAATTTGCAAAAGAAATCACTGGTACCAGCGATTGAAAAGAAGATCAACTCGAGGAAAACAAAGGTGATTGATTCTGATACTCGTGACCACAGCAAATCGATCGATCAATCGACCTGATCGTTTGGCCGACCGGATTCGCCTGACACTTTCGGACGTTTCCTCCGGATCGTCGACGCAACGTTCTTTCGACATCGCCCTCGCGTCTCACGGCGCACATTCTCAGCCGTCGTCCAATTTATATACGGCTGCCATCTTGGATCGATAGTAGTCGTACAACGTTTGCGCCGCGTTATATACGCGCCCGGCATCGCATCACATCGCATCGCATCGCATCGCATCGCATCGCATCGCATCACATCGCATCGCGGCGGTGCAGGTAGTCGTGTTAGGTTACAGTTTTTAAACGCGGCCAAATTATACGGTTTGCGCGCAAGGCATCGCCCGCGCACGTTTAAAATATTCCGACGTCGGATGGCGCGGGAAAGGGCAAAATAAATGTTACGGCATTACGATGGACAGCGTGTGCTCGCTTACGTTATACCGCGGGGTGGTGGTCCCCCCCTTTAAGACCGCTGCTGCTACCAAACGTCCCCCTCCCCCGGAGAGTCCTCCGCCTCCTCATCCTTCTTCTACACGTCTTCTTCCTCCTCCTCCTTCTCCTCCTCCTTCTTCCTCCTCGTCCTCTTTCTTCTGACGTCGTCGCATCCTTCTCGCCCTTCTGAGACCCTTACCGACAACAGCCAGTAGCACTGTTGATGTGCACGTGTCTGCGTGAACGTCGTTCGCGTGTTTACAAGCGGCCACGAGTATGCGTGCTGGCGTTTGTGTGAATATACATATGTATGTATACCGACAGCAACATTCTCGGGCAATGGTGAAAGAAGGAAGAAGGAAGAAAGAGGAGGAGAGGAGAAAGGAAGAAACCGAAGCAGCAAAAAGAGAGCAGGAGAAGGAGGAGGAAGGAAAGGAGGAAAAAAATAAGAGAAAAAGTAGCCGACTCGATTGGTGGAAATGAATTCAAAATGGCCGCCCGCGGCTCGGTCCCCGGCTAAAATGGCGTCGCGACGTTAATAGTCGGCTATTACGCGCAAATATGACGTTTCTATTCGCGATACCTCTCGCGGAGTCGCGGCCGGCGCGCGTGATATCCTCCCATCGAGCGGATGAAAAAAAAATCAATTTTCTCTCTTCGCCGATCCTCTCTCGCGCTGTCGCGCGTTAAAAAACTTGGACGAGATTTACGGTCGAAATTTTACGCGAGCCTTCCTTCACGAGAATTACGGCCATCGCGTATATACCCGTCGAAAATAAAAAATAATCCAAAAGAGAGAGATCTCGGTCCCTCGAGAGAAGTCTGCAGAAATTGGTCGACCTGGTTATCTGCGACGAAGAAACCGATCGGAGGATTCTTGTTTCTCGCGCTGGAACGTAATTCGCGTTCGGCCCGATCGTGAGTTTATATTCGCGGGACCGGACCAGGTTCCGATCGTTGATCGACAACGCTCAAAAGGGTGTCCCGGAGTTTTGAAAAACAAAGATAAAGGACGAGAGCAACCCTCCTCGCCCTCGAGGCACGTCCTCCTTCCTCTCGTCCTCCTTCCCCTTCTACCGCACCCACCCTCCGCCTTTCCGTCTGTTTCGAACGTCGATTCCCCGCGTGCCTCCCTTTCTTTTTTCCTCCACCCGCCCTTTCTCTCCGTTTCGCCTCGCCGCCGCAGCACGGATTCTTAATCGGGCCCATTATCTCCGCGCGATCATCATCCCGAAAACTAATTCGTATTTTTTACTACGAAACCGAAAACTCATAAATCAAAGCTCGCGCTCGCTGGGGCCCCGGCGCGGCCCCGATTTTGGCTCCCTTAAAAAAGTTGCGCGTCGGGGGCCGGGGGCCCCCGTGTGGACGCGCGTGTAGACAATGGACGCGCGTCCATTTAAGGGATTCGAATGGACGCAATTTTCTATGGAACTTTGTAATTATGGGTAGTTTGTTGGCGCGGTTGGCCGGGCCAAAAGCTCTACTAGCTCCGAGCCCCTCTTTGTGCCCTGGTTTGACCATAAAAATTTTCGAATTAAATTAAAAAACGGCGCACACATAACGCGCGCGCGGTCCGGCAACAACCGATGCCGATAATTTGCCCCGATGACGAGACGCCGTTCGGAAATCGCGGAAAAAGTATTCGCGCGATACGTATCGGTCTATTCACGGACGTCGATAAAACTTTAATCGCCGTCAACGAGCGCGTATTCAATTATTTAGCCCGTTACGCTCGCACAAACGAACGTCGTGCCGTTTTTATGTTGCGACACGCATACGCGTGCGTACACGCGCGAGAACCAGTCGAGAACGTCGTGAAAAATTAGCAGAAATTAACGTGCGTTATCCGCGGCAAGTGGACCGCAAATGAAGCTGCACACGTTTTATTCGCTTCGTTCGAATCTACTTGCAGCAGGATTAGCCCAGAACGAGGGGGCATCGATATTTGGAAAATAATGTACACGTGTTGTCACGATGTGCTGTTCTTTTATTTTTACTTTATCGACGAACAGCTGCACATATAACGCTGCAGTCTTAGGAAATCAACATGATGATTTTCAATTCTTTGTGTCGGATGAAAAAAGTCAGGCGAATATAAATGAAAAGGATGCGATATTTAATTCCCGACGATCTCGGCTTTCAGATCTCTTGGATACTCCATTGGCTGCGATGCCTCGAAGTCGACGGCGTAAAATAATCGAGACGTCGCATCTCGAGATTGTTTTTCATTATCTCGGAAGTAGCCGGTAACCGATATTAACTCGCGGCCTAATCATAGCCCGTGACGACTTTATGCCGGTCATAACTAAATGTAATTAACGAAGAGAGATCTGGAGAGAGTGATAAAAGAAAGAAGGAGAGACGAGGAAAGTTTTTCTTTTTTCAACGTAACGGACGTATTTACTTCTCTTATTTTCTTTCCTCGTTCCTCGACTTTGAACGCATCGTATTAGTCGATGCACAAATGCGAAAAGTGGATAATGATGTCGTTTAATTCGTGAACCATCAGTGGATATTATTTTTTTTTTGATATTATATTTATGATTTATTGCTTTAAAATTACATCGAGAAATGGATGACATGTCATCGTTACATCGTGTTTAGTAATGTATCAGCACATTGTTGGGAAAGTTTTCGACGAGAGAGCGTCCCGAATCGATCCCGAGAGGCATTCTCGCACGGCTGACCACCTTGAGATTTATACCTTGTAATGAGAAATCATTAGCCGCGAGGTGTATTAGATAATCTCGGTAATTGCCAAAAATTGGCCGGTCGTTTCCGAGTCGCGAGCGAGCCGATCGCTATACGAAATAAACCTTTCGGTACCTGGCCGGCCCGGATTTAGATGGGCACCGTAGCCCGGGGCCCGCCGATTTTCGAGGTTTCATCTTGACGGGCCCCGAGAAAAAAGAACGAGGAGGAAGCGATTCCGAATTAAACGAAATTGGAATACGCATCGCGCGGAAACCTAAATCACGATCGAATATAACGTAAGCCATCGAGATCGGCGTTCTGCGGGGCGCGCGCACACATTATCTCTGCTTCATTAAAGAATTCATCCCAAAATTCGTCCGCAAGAACAAAAGAAATTCCTCCATCCTGTCGACGAGGGCCGACGATGTTTTTCAAATAAAACTCGGATATGAAATTCTGGCGTAATCGTCTGACAGGGTTTTGACTTAAGCGTGTAGAATGTGCGAATGTTCTCGTCCACAAAATGATTCCAATGCGGAAAAATATTGGTATGACAAATGACGGCGAGGGCGCCGTCGAGAATCTATTCGATTACTCGACACGTCTGCCCGCCGCGGAACGATCAAACAATGGGATCGCCGGGATCGGACAGATATTAAAAAAAAAAGAAACGGATAGAGAGAGAGAGAGAGAGAGAGAGAGAGAGAGAGCATGGGAGGTAGGGACGAATAAGAGACGAGCGCCGTTCTCCCGCGCGCTCAGCAACATATGTATCCACCTTCGTTTCCCGGGAGTGGAGCACGATGTCAAAATCAATCACGTCGGATGACAACCCGATGGCGATGCTGAGAAACGCATAATACATTCTGTCGACATGGAGAGAGAGAGAGAGAGAGAGAGAGAGAGAGAAACAAAAACGAAAAGAGATCCCAGAGCTTTTGTCGAGCAAGCAGCTGCTTTTCCTTCGATGAAAAACTTTTGCATGCGTGTACTTTTTGTTTTTAAGTAAGCCGAGCACATACATCGGCGATATTAAATCGCAACTTTCGACGTCATCCTGGCAGAAACGAAGGCGCGCCGTAATTCATTAGGAGGGTCGGAGTGGCGTCCTTTCGCGAAAATCGGGAAGATTAAAAGGATATGCCGGGGGGAGGAAGGAAATGAAGATCCAATTGGATTGGGGAGGGGAGGGAAGAGTGAGGGGCCTTCACTCAAATCGGGAGAATGCGATCGGAAGGCAGCAACAGCAGCAGCGTCCGAAATTAAAGCCGCGTCCGATAATATCGCCGCGGCAGAATCTGCATATCATACTAGGCGTTCCCAATCAAGTAATTAACAAAAAACCGCGGAGAAACGTGCCATTAATCATCCACTCGGAGCTGCTACTCGGAAACGGGCGCGTACCGAGGTATCAGATTAGCTAACCCCTTCGAATCCGAAGCGCCGGTCGCCGAAGAGACGGAGAGAGCCCCACGCGGTACCACTAATTTCCGAGTGACCCTCGAAACGGCCCCGCGCACCATTTACCCCTTACGTCCCAAGATATTATTCGCGGTACGCGCGCAAATTGCCATCCTCGCCTCGTTCTCGTCCCGAAATCGAAGATTCGCGACGAGATGATCCGATGATTTTCGGGCAGAAGGCGAGCGTGAGGGGCACGCGACGAGATTCATATTGTGTATGCGCACACGTGATGCGGAATAAAAAACAATGTATCCATTTCATTGTCGCGGCATGCGCCGGAATAAATCCGTGGATTCTCGAGGATGTCTGCCGCATGCCGTTGCATAAGTTTCGCGCGAATTGCACTTGCACGCGTCGTATGCCGCGGGTACTCGTTATCTCGCGGCATTTTCTCCTGCTTTCCGCGCGTCTTTCGCCTTTTCTCGTCTCTCTATCTCGCCACTTCCGGCCTTCTTTAATTTCGTCATCCCTCCTTGTCGTCGCTCGGGCTCCTCGCGGATTCTCGATGCGCGCTGCCGGAAGGTCGATATATCTACCTCCTTCCCTCCCTCCCCTCCCCTTCCACCCTTTCGCCTCGTCCACACGAGCATTCGAAGATCATTGCGCGCTGCAACGTCCAATTATTCCAATGCAAGCCGAGTTCAAAGAGGTTAATTCCGGGGCTAATGTATTCACCCCTTTTTACTTGAACCCACGCAGATTTCGTATGTATTGCCAATTTTGCATTTATACCCCCCGCTCGCCCTCCCACCGCCACTCGACCCCGCGTCGTCCATGAATAAATTCATCTCTCGGTTTCGCTTTCGATCGCCTTTCCTCCCATCCTCTCCCCCCCCCCTTTCGCTCCTCTCTCTCTCACTCACCGTTTTCTTTTGCTCTTTCCCGCGTGCCTTCCTAATTTTATTACTAGCAGATTTATGCGCGACGGTGAATGCCAACGTTTCTTTTTAGTTTCCTAGGCGAAAATTCCTCTTTTCGCACCCCGCCTCCCGCACTCACAAGCCAGCGAAGGTAGACGCGGGAGTAACTACCTCGCTATGCGGCGCATGACTATCGGATGATGCGATACATTAATTCTCGGTGTTTATGATTGCTCGCTGTTAATTGCATTCGAGATTTCCAGAGTGAGAGGGCTAGAGAGAGAGAGAGTGAGTGAGTGAGTGAGAGTAGGAGCACACGACGAGCTGGCGAACGGAACGAAGGGGAGGACGGAGCAAGGCGCGCGGTCGAGTGCGACGAGGAGGACGAATGCGTATCAATCAGAGCGGTGTCTTGCCCACGCAACCCTCCAACTCCCATACCTATACGCGAAAACAGCCTCCCCCCTCGCCCCTCGAATGCTCCCGAGCACTCCGCTAGGACTCCCACGCTCCTTGTCAACCGTCCCCTCCCCTCTCCCTTGTCTCCACTCTCGACTCGGATACACAGCCTGGAGGATAGAGGTGCGTGCCATTTATCACCGGCGGGGAAAAAGTGCGCGTCATCGCCCGTACCCAAACTCGGATGACTTCGTGAGACGCCTGTCAACAATATCGCCCCTTTTCGCACGACGACAAGAGGAAGCGGCCGCACCGATTTTGCGACGAAACAAGACGAGCGCGCGGACCCTTTTGGTTCCTTCTGACGCCCCTCTGGCTTCTGTTTAGATTGGAATCGACGGTGCCGAAGGAACAACAGAGTAAAGCTCCAACCGAGAGCGATTCTTATTTCACTAGAGATATATAAAAAGTATATGTATTGTAGAACAAGATAAGAAAAAACATTTATTCTGAAATATACAGGTCTATATACGATGAACGTATATAGAAAACATTACGTTATTTTACAACGCGAAACTCAAAACTGCCGTGGCTCGAATAAGAGATCACGGAAAGTTCACCGCATTTTCATAGCACGACGCTCGACTCTCGTGGACAAATAGTTTAAGACCTATTATGGTATAAGAAAGAGGCACGCCTCGATATCGGTTGGCAGATATCAACCTGTCGAAACTCCGCCGCGGAAACTTAGTCAATCTGCTGCGCCCCGACCCATCCTTATTCCACCCCAATCGACCCCTTAAAGCTACGAGCGACGAGCACCCCGCCCGCGCCGGGGGTAGCAGTCGGTAGGGCGTCCTCACGGAAGGTAGCAGATCGTATTTCGAAAACTCTCCCTCTTGCCGAGGAGGCAAGAACTCGAGAAACAAAGAGGACGAGTGGGTGGCTTGGGCGAAAGAGAGGGAGGCATTCGCGCTAGTTTGCTCGCAAAGTGTCAAAAGCTCCGCCGGCGGGCGGACGGGCGAAAGCAAAAAGAAGAACCGAGATCGATGATCGTAACGTCACCGCGGTATGTTTATACAAAGAGATGTCCTTGGATGAAATCGGAAAGTAAGTAATTAGCGTTCGAGAAAAATCTTCGGAAACGCGCTTTGTGGCAAATAAGAAATGATATGCCCAGATAATAAACAAAGGCTTTATAATATGAATTATATAATTTACATTGCAGACTTGTATCTGCAATTCTCTAGTTAATCTTTTATCTTCTCTAAATGTTACATTAATGTTACGTTAATTCATCGAATTCTTCACATACTAATTAAGATAAGATCGTCCTGCTCCAAGATCGAAGTTCCGTCTCCGTGTGTCTCGAACAACATATACGCGCGGCGGAAGTTGCATCGACGTGTATAGTTGGGGCATCACGACGCCCCGGGCAAGCGAGAAGACGCATACCTGTGTGTAAACCGTCAGGTACCACGGCATAGTTTATCCGAGACGCATTTTTCGCGCCCCTAACCCCATGGCACTTGACCTCGTAGGGTTGACGGACGCGGTACGGGGGGGATGGCGGCAGCGGGAGGCGGCGCCGCCGCAGATACGGGTCGGTACCACTACGAAAGGACCGGGGATGCCTTCCGGAACTCAAAGACATTCTCGTCTTGGGGACCGCGAAGTTTCAACCATCCTCCGATGACGGCGGCGGAATCTCTGACCGCACGATATCCCGGGGGCGCGCTCCGCTCGCCTTAAACATCCCTCGCATTGCCCGGGACTTTCGCCGCCGCCGCCACTGCTCGCCACCGCAGATTCGTGAATATGCCCCGCGGTCGCATCGGCGCCGAGGAAATATTTTATTAGCGACCTAATGGATCGGAAAAAAGAGCAACGCGGAAACATTGCGCCCGCTCGCGCTGCGCCGGACTGGCCGAAACGCGAGACGCGGGCGCGGAACTTTCAGCGCGCGTGTAATAATTGATTTGCATAATTATGTATGTGCATAATTATGAATTTAAAGCGTCCCGCGCGGTGGGTACATCGTATCTGATACGCTTTGGCGGTAATAGTAATAAGTTTGTGTGCCAGACTTGCCGCCGAGAGAGAGAGAGAGAGAGAGAGAGAGAGAGAGAGGAGGGAGAGAGAGAGAGAGAGAGCCGGAGAGCCGGGGCCGCGCCGAGCCACCGCTCGCCTGCCGTCCATGACGCTCGTCGTGCACCGCGCGTTTATCGATCGTATAACGCATTTACGGCGTATCGAAATATAATACCGCCGCTCATCGGCAACTCGAAACATTTAGCGGAGCTCTCCGGAGTAACTCCGAGAGCTTCGGTCCAAGCCGTCGCTCTGCACCGCCGCCGTCGGCCCGGACTGCCTACACGTTACATGCGTATGTAAGGTTGCGCGGTGCATTAACGATGCATGTTTCCCACTACCGAGCCCTATTTACGGAGGCCGAGCTCGCCGAGCGGATAACGAACGCGAAAGGCGTCCCTTAGCCGCTCGGACGTGATATCCGCCTTTATATATTTGCCGATCGACTTTTAAGCGTAATTACGACGCAATATTAGTGCGCGCTCGGCCAACCGGATCTTTCAGGCATCGAGAAATAACGAGACACGCGGTTTATCCTTGAGTCGTAAATCGCTCAATAAATGTCCTAAAAATATTTACTTTTTCTGCGAGATACATAATTTGATTCGCGTTCACTGTGAAATAGTGTTGCCATTAAGGAGCCAAAAGCGAAATTCAGTTAAAAGCGAGCGATAGATATGGCGAAATGGAAACCGGGAAAGTTTCCGCGGTACCGTAACTCGTTCGAGAGAGAAAGAGAGCGATGGTGAAAAGGAGAGGCGGCGAAGAAAACGGGAGGGAGAGAAAGAGCCGTAAAGACGAAGTTATGGCTTTTCGCAAGATTCTCCCACCTCCGCCCCTAATAATGGATAAAACGATCATAAATTCGGCGGGGGAGCCTCTTCGGCCTCTTTAGGAAATATTAATTAAAATGTAATTGTTCCGTACGGAGTCTCAAGTACGGATAGGGTTACGGGAACCGTCTCCCTCTCGTAGATCTCGCGTCGTCCGCGTGAATCTCTTTGTTTTCGCATCCGATAATTCAACTGCGCGCGCGCGCACGCGCGTCTTGCGTTCTTCCCAATCAAAGTTCGCGCGCACAGCTAACAATAAGATAACCAATATTATATCAATCTAAACCGGTAAGGCCAAAGAATGAAATTGCGGGGGACAAAGGTTCAGGAGAATCTAAATCGCCAAGAGCGTGCCGTAATCCCGGAATTAAAATCTGCATCCGCTTGAAAACCCGCGTTTTACATTGCGGCGCAAAATTTGATCCGCTTTCGGCTTTCATTCGCCGTCGATTAACAGGATCCGCTGTGCGGACAACGACAGCGACAACGACGAAAACGGATCATAAACGGACGCGCGCGCGTGGCGGCATCGGTTGATATCAAAATGATCGATCGCGCCGCCGCGCCGACTACCAAATATTTCCGTCGTCGATTAGCACACGCGTTGGGAGATCGCGATTAACCCGTCAACCGCGGCGGCGTAAATTCGCAAAAGGGAGCTGGAGCAGGTCGCCGCGGGTCGCGGGTGGCCGGTGTCGAGAGGTGTCGGTGCCGGTGTGTGCCATCGGCTCGAAAGTAATTCCGTCCGGTGCACGATATTCCCGAAAACTCGTGTTTTCGGCATATCGTCCGCTGTACCCGGGCTCTCTCTCTCTCTCTCTCTCTCTCTTTCTCACTCTCTCTTTCTCTCTCTCGATTCGAGCTTACGGGGTACGTCGTCTCTCTGTGAAGTCTGCCGGGTCTAGGCTGGCACATCAAAGAGAGGGCAAACAAACGGAGGGGGGTGGGTTGGGTAAGGGTCCTACCGATGCGATGCAATTCGGACATGGGACACAAAGTGATGACGTCACCAACCGGCCGAAAGCCCTGTTCGTCGTCGGCCATTGTATGCTCAGTCACTGGTTTACAAGTTCATTGCACACTATCACTTTATACCGACACACCGGCCCGGCCGGCCGCCCGGCGACGCCCCGCGACACCCCGCGCACCGGCACGATGCTCCTGTCTGGAGCTGACTACCCACCATTCTGCCTTGTTCGCCCACCCTTCCTCCCCCTCCCCCTCCCCCCTCTCGTCGTGTCCGCAAGAGTCGATAAGATCGGGTATCGTATGAAAAATCGGGATTTTCAATTGGATGCGGAGGCGCGACAGAATTGCTTGTCAGGTTCAACGATTAAAAGAACGAATGGACGTTATTGCGGTTACGTGATACAATTGCAACGCGTTTTAGGATTATTAATTTCACAAGTCAGAAAAAAAATTTTAACTTTCATCTACAAAGGTACTAGTTAAAGTTATAATGCAACAATTACACAAGAACAACGTAAAAATAACATAAAAATGATAAAAAATATTGCCTTCGAGATAAAGTTTTTTCTCGTGCTTTAATCTCCATTATTTTGTAATTGTCACAGTAATTATGATTAAAAGTAGATACGAAATTTGAATTGAGGATAAAGAAAATCGTGCAGCTCGAAATGTACAAGGCGTCGACGCGCGATAGCCCACCTAGCCGAATTCACGCCATTTTGAAAGCGAGGTCGTCGATCGTTCGTTCTGTCGGAAGTCTGTCGTGGTGCGCCGCAGCTGCCACGAAACTCTCATATCCGACAATCGATCTCGGGCGCGTGCTGGACTCGCCATTTTGAACGAGGGGGGGTTCCGTTCCCCGTCGCCATTTTCTCTCTTTACGCACGGAATATCGGTCTCGGTCACGAATAGCCGCGGCGGCAGCGGCGGGCTCGGCGACGTCGACGATCGGCACGCACCTACCGCGTGGCCCCGTCCAGAAATAATCGTCCCCTGTAACGCGAGAACTACTTCCGAGCCGCCGCAGCTCTTTCGAGCGCGCCTCCTACGAATTCGTCGGGCGAGCTCGATAAGAGCTATCGATAACGTCGGCAAATGTCGGAAAGAGAAACCGTTATCGAAGAATCATTAAAACTTGCGATTGCGATCATTCGTTACCTTAGGTGTCACGTTGAAAACTGGCAAAAGTCGCGTGCACGCGAAACATTTAATAGAAACTAATTATTCCAACTCTAATTACTTTATATGAAAAATTTCTATAATACAATCTCTATAATCTATAATATATACATGATATTTATACAGGTATTATATATAATTATACATATATATGTATATTTGTATTTTATAATCTATATATGCGTTATACATACTTGATTTATAAATATACGTGGACTGATCAAATCGGGATTGACGGTTAATTAGTTAATAGAAAGACCGTGTGCGTGGACAAGATTTTACCGCCAGCTGAAATTTGATCTCGCGGCGATCAGAGAGTATCAGAGACTTTCCGCAACGGCACGAGTAACGACTTAACGCGAGTTCGGTGCCGATATTGCGAAATCCGTCGATCGGCGCGTCGCTGGTTCTACACGGCGCCAAGGGGAAAGGGGAGGGGCTGCGGGGGTGAGGAATGACGAGGGATAGAATGAGAAAGAGAGGGAGAGAGAGAGGAAGAGCAAAGAGGGACAGAGCGAAAGACAGAGAGGGGGAGAGAGTGGACAACGCCGAGCCGAGCGTACCACCCAATTACACTGCAGTTCAAACACATGCAAATCCGGAGAATAAGCTTTATTTGTTGTGCAAATTAGCCGCATATTGGCGCACCGAACGAACGGGTTTTGTTACCACGAGAGTGAGAGACGGAGGAGGCGAGAGAGGGTGGAACCTGAGGGGTGCGGAAGCGCAGGACCAGCCGGAGGGAGGCAGGGAGGACGAGAGGGAGAGGGAGGAGGAGAGAGAAAGAGAGAGAGAGTATCGCGGGTCAATTGCTTATTTTGAATCGGGCCGGTGGTGCGCCCACCGTCCTGTAAATACCGCATACTGCCGCGTGCATACTGCTGTCCACGAAATATATATATATATATATATATATATATATATATATATGCATACGCGGAAACACGATCGAAAAATTGTGATAACGATAGCGGAGACCAATCTCTGCCGCCAAATTGCGCCGTGGACGCGAAGGGTGAACCCGAACATCGGAACAAGCTGATTTGCGATACAGAGGAACAGACTAAATTCAGAACCGAATGTATCGCCCATTCGCATCTGCCCGCGTTGTAAATCGCGCGTCGACGCAAAGTGAGCACCGTATATAGGATGCGTGACTTCGTCGAATCCGTCCGGCCTCTCACGGTCGGCCGATTGAACATCACGAAAAAAGACGAATCGACCCTCCGACTTGCGTGGGTCTCTCGCGAGGAATTGGCCCCGTAATCGAAATCAATAAAAATATAGACTTGTCCTGCCCCCCTCCTGTGAGGGAGAGATGCGCCCGCGGGGGCTCTTCGCCATGACTGACGAGGGGGTCTCGAGGGCTCGATCTATCCTTGAGGGACGAGAAAACCAGGGCGAGAGAGGATGAGGAACTCCGCGATAGCCCCTGACCCACGGCTATCCTTCACGGGCATCGAACTCGCGCGCATCCCGCGGGATCTCTTAGTCAAGACGCGCGGTGTTCTCATATATCGAGCTCTCGGCCAAGTCGAAATGCTCACAGGCAACGAGCCTCGTGGAAAGTATATACGTGCAGATAAGAAAAAGTGTATGCGTCGTATAACACAAAATTATATATGAATCATGTAGGAGATACCAAAGTCACTGAATGCCACACGAATTCGGTGCTTTGGAGTTAATTTCTTTTTTTAATTTGACGCAAGCCCGTTGTTTGTCGTGAATTATTAATTTTTTTTACAAGCGCATTTACAAAAGACTTTTGTCGAGCCGTTTAAGAATGACTTTGGGATTTCTTTCTCTTTACGAAATTTCCATAAAATCCGCAAGAGCGAGGAGAGAGATGGATTTCTGGAGCATTTCGGTGATACACAAAAAGAGCCGCGCTGTGTGCGGGACAAATGTCGACAGTCATCGCACGAATTAAAAACTGCGACCCTCGTCGACTTTTGTCCTTTATCACTCCACCCGTCCTTGCGACGCGACGTATAAAATCAAAATAGAGCTTCGCGTTTTAACGATTCCCGGTCGTTTATCCAGTGACTTGCAATCTATTGTTATCCCCGTTTTCCCGTTCTGCTCTGCCATTCTCTGCCGCCCCCTCTGCCTCACTCTCTCTCTCTCTTTCTCTCTTGCGCGCGCGCGTCCACCCCCGCTCTCCTTTCTCTCTCTTTTTTTTTTAAATCCGCGCCGATTTCGTCCGTGCCGGGTTGAATTTGAATCGACGGCGCAAAACCGTGGAGTCACCAAGGCTTCATATGTTAGCCGCCGGCACGCGGCGATGGAAGGGTGCGCGCCCTTTCTCAACCCCGCAACGAGAGCCGTCCGGCGCAGGAGCGCGCGAGCCGCGCCGTGGAACGCTTTTTCCGACCCACTTCTCGCGGCAAGATGCTCCTGTCATCCTCCACACGCGTGTGACGAGCAACACTCGGCCGAGAAAGTGGGTACCCGAATAATAACGGAATTATAAGATTGTAACATTTATCGATCGATATTTACTTTTAAAAAGTAACTCAACCCCTACGACTTAATTGAGTTAATTTCTAATACATGCAAATTTTAGACTAGAACTAGACTAGACTAGAACTTTAAATTTTAATAATAAATCTAGAATAAAATTATAGATTAAATTTACATTATACAGGTTTTTAAGTTAGCTTTCTTTCCCTTTCACTCGTCAAACAGGATCCATCGATGAAAAACTTTTGTATTTATATCCAGAACGTATCTGGGCGTTTTAACACGAGAGTGAAATATACGCACGTTGATTATAGCTTATACCTTCAAAACGTCAAATGATGCAAATTGCACCGTAACGAGTGTAACGAACGACAGACGAGAAGGAAAGCCCGGCGATGCTTCGTAAGAAACGAGACCAGTAAGACGATTGCAACAAATCGTGATTTATCGCGCTAGCTCGCGAAAAAAAGAAAAGAAAGAAACGTGCAACTGACGATAGCTGGCGGCTAGACTCGTAAGTCGTAGAAATTCCATTGAGTTTCCCTTTATTTCCATAAATCACGTAGCCGTGACAACAAGATTGCGATATACCGTCGCCGCGACGGTGCAGCATTTCGCCGGTGCGCTCGCGGCATCTTGCATTCCGTTAAACCAAAGGGAACAATAAAGCAACGGTGACGTAATAATAGTCACTAAGTTGCGAATGGTCTCGGTAATAGTCACGGGGCAGTCTAACTCGCGCACCACGGGATAATCGCGCGCGGTTGCGCAACCGCGCGCGAGTAATATCGAGTCGGATCGCGATCGGGTTCGAAACGATCGCGAATTTTGGTCGAGCTCCGAAATTCAAATTTCCAATTGCGCGTCGACTCTGTTTAAACACGCTCCTGAAATTTATTTATAAAATAAAGACATTATCGGTTCTAACGTGCGGATACGATGAGGAATTGACACAGGCGGCTCGGATCAGATTGATACAAAGGCGGTATCTCTTCGGTGACAGGAAAGACGAAGCTAAGGGTGCAGTGACGAGCGCAGGCGTCATGGGAAAAGAGGCCAGTGAGTCGAGAGTGCCGTGGCGACACGTTCGCTTCAATCAATATGCAAATATGACTGACACTAATTATACGGAAGCTACGCGCCCTCTTTGATGTCGCTCGGCTGACTGCACCACTCGTCTACGAGCGACGAGCGGCCGAGTAGGAGAGTCCTTGGGTTGCCTGGTCGTTCGGCGGTATTACTACCAGGACCAGGGAAAGTGAACTCGTAACGAGTTACTCCGAACTACGAATAAATCAACCCGCCACGAGTTCACTTTCGTTACATTCACGCAGCTCGCCGCGCGTCCGGCCGGCCGGACACGATGACAGCTTAACTATCGGCTTTGTTTTTAATCGGCCTCTCGCCGCGCAATTGCATTTCATCGTATTTAAAGATCCGGGGGGATTTCCGCGAAGAGTCGAACGCGAGCGACGCGAGCCGCACGCGTATGAGGGACAATTAAACAAATCTGCATGAAAAACGACGATGCGCGCAGCTGCGGACGTACGTTATAATTTATATACAAGCTTCGGAGGGACAATAAGTTACGCGTTAAAATTGAATGTCCAATACATTTCCGACTGACGGATGACGTAAAGATTACGGCGCGCGATAAAAGGTGTATCCGGCGATGTTTCACCCCCCTCGTTACTCGTCGCTTTACGCGCGAACTCGCGAACAAACAGGGAGGAGAAGGAGAAAGGAGGGAGGCAAGGAGACGGCGGACGCTCGCAACTCCTATTAAGGCCGAAACAATTCAAGTGCAGGCAAGATGGCCGACGTCGTCGGGCTTTGAGACAGAAGCTCTTTTCGCGATGCATCTGCGCTATACGCGCGAGAGAAAAAGGCGTGGTTGTGGAATAGGAAAAGGGGACGAAGAGGAAAGTAGAACGAATGACGTCGATAACAACGACAGCAGAATCGCGAATAGCGATTCTCTATACATACGACGTCGTGTAACGTCGCTAATGCCGTCGCGAGAGCGACATATGTTTAGAAGATAGAAAAAATAATGAAGCGGCGTGAACCACGTACGCGCCGAGAACGAATTCCGCGAAACGAATGGTGAGGTAGCCCGAAAAAAACTGCGGTGTTGTTACGAGCTACTGGCAAATTAAACGGGGCAGGTATCTGCGGCGTCTTCGCGGTGGAAAATCGCGAGGAGGCTTGTTTTCCATGGCGGTCTGGCTGGCTGCGAATAAATATAGCCGCATAATATACACCGAGGGCGTATAGGTATATATCGGTTAGATACACTCGGCGGTGCGTCAACGCGCGAAATAATACCGCTTTATATGCATACGCGATTTGACGCGTAAAGCCATGATTTTTCCACGGGGGTTGCCCTTTCCCCCAAGCGCGCACACGCGCGCGAGGGAGAGGAAAGAAGAGCGAGACGGGGCCAGAGCGGCGCGGGGGACGGATGGCGGGCGCGTTACTACTTTACGGTTATTACACCGGAGGGCTAAAGCTCTCTTCGAAAGCCGCCATTCTTCGACTCGCCTCGGAAATCTAATCGTATCGCTGACGAGAGGAGCGCCCCGTCGTCTTGAGCGAAACGATGCGCGTCGAAACGCGTAAGCGCACGCGACGATACTTACATCTGAGAGATTTACTCAAGATTCCTTGTAACTTAATATAGGAAGGCAAAAAATTCTCGATATTCGGATAGATAAAAGTAATACACATTAATTAACGCACACGGAGTGGTTGCAATGTTGTGATGAAGAAACGGCGGAGGCTCTCCTAACTATCCTTAAACAGCTGGCGCGACCGACAAAATAAAAGGAACGATTGATAAATGCGATCGTCGAATGCAGTCCCGGCGCGGGATGAAGTTGTCAGGACGCGCCGCAAACACTTCCCGAGAAGTTCCGCGAACTCGGCGCGGACCTACGTCAAGACAGCCGAGGAGGAGAGACGGAAGAGGGACAGGGGGGATCTTAATCTTGGTAGCCTTAGACAAGGAAACGCGTACACACGGTCGGGCGGATGGGTGCACGTGGAAGGAGCCGACACTGCCCCTGGCACGACAATCCGCCACCCCTTCCCACATCCACCAATCCTCCCCCTTCTTATCTCGGGGGGGGGGGGGGAACCGAGTTTCCTCGGACAGTTTGCCGGCGCTAATGAGCTGGCAAGATAATTAGCATTATGTTAATGCGTGACGCGTGGGGCGGCTGTACCCGGAGGTGGCCCCCAACGGGGTAACCTAACGTTACCCGACCGCTCTCTCTCGGGTAAGAACTTCCGGTCTGACCCGCTTCCCCTGCCCCTTCAACCTCGTCCTCTCCTCCCCCTCCCCCCCGTCGAACTACTCTAACGGTGTTTGTGCCTTATGTTTGGACTATCGCAAGTTCTAAGCAACATCCAGGCAGCCATCCAGCGGCAGCAACCCTCTCTCTTTCCTCCCCTCATCGCGAGCACCGGTGGTTACGGAGAGCTACGAATCTAAGGGGGAAGCTTGGATTACCGGATACAAGTTCGTGGATCCTCGATCCGAAACGTCTCGACGCGTAAGTGAGGGTGTTTCCAGTAGAAATAATCGTTCAGACCTGAAGTTTCACAAACTCACGTGCACTTGTTTTGGTTTTTTTTTGTCGGTTGAAAAGCTGACGAGTGATTCTTTGATTAATCTTGCGAATTAATGCATAATGCTCTCTTTCTTTCTCTCTTACTCCAAATAAATGTGCAAACGCGTGTCTTAAATATTTCCATTATTAAGAATTATTAAAGAATAATTATAAAGTTCTATCTTAAGAACTGTTCGCGAATTACTTTCAAGGCCAAGTATTGTTGCAAGTTTACTTCGTCATCCGGTGAATTGACCCTCCGAGTTCGTCTCGACTTTTTGAGACAAGAAACGAAGTATACTCCACATATACTCCACGAGAGTACTCTCCCCGGTATCTAGAGTAAACCGTCCGGGATCTTGCGGGATCGAGCGGAGGCCGCTCGGCTCAGATACGCGTTTAGGCCGACATTGGGAAAGTTAATATCCAAAGGGTTGGTCATTCAGGGTTATATTTGCCGAACGATAGGATCGCCGAGATAGGATTGTGCGCCTGGCCATCTCGTCCTGCGCACTTGTATACCTGCGATAACGGCCGGCCGCCACTTCCGTCGCCATGTTTGTCCGGTTTATATTTCATGTGACTACTTGGTGACCTGGGCCCCCGCGACCCGCCAACAAAATAATGCGGCACGAGGAATGCGAGCTTTATAATGTCCGCGGACATGATAATAATATTTCAGTCGATTAAAGTCACCATGCACTATTCAACATAAATCTACATTTTTGTTATAGCTACATTTTTATAGCTATTAAATCTATTTATATTATTAATTTCGATCTCTTTATTTTTCTCCCAAAAATATCAAAATAAACAATATTATTTTGTAAGAATTATAACTGTTTCATTTTCTCTAATCACCAGTTTCTACTTCTATTTCATATTTTTCGACAAAACCGCCACGAAAGGGCAAGGAAAAGATCCACTGTCGACTTATATCGCCCGCTCTGACTTTCAGGACGATTCGAGCGTGTCAATTAGCGCGTGCAGCTCTTAGCCTTAGCCTTAACGGCCTCTGAATCGCTAGGCACATCGTCGTCGTCAAGTTGATAGAAAGGAAGGAAGGAAGGCGCGATCATCGATCCGGCCGCATTTCAATAACGGTTAAGCAAAGCGGATATACGTATACACACGTACGTATCGTAGAGCTGTGCGTGGAGCTACCATCGCCGTCCTAACTGGCCCGGGCTAATTAATTAATCATGCGCCCCCTCCCAACCCTTGGGCAGCTTATCCGGAGGCCTCGCCGGGCCAAGTTTACCGCCAAGTTGCGTATCTTCGGTATTGTCGGCAGCGGTTCGGAGGTGTCGAATGTCTCGTCCAGGCGGTGCTGCTTCTTCTTCCTCCTTCTTCGTCTTCGTGCCACCACCCTCGTTTCTCTCCCCTTTCCCCCCCCCCCCNCCTCTCTCTCTC
>NW_012026779.1:2359211-2429589 GCF_000956235.1 Wasmannia auropunctata
CTCTCTCTCTCTCTCTCTCCTACCCCGGCCAGCCGTCCACCCACCTTCTATTTCTGCCACCCACTTGTCGACCGCCTCCGTTCCTTACGTACTAGTGCTTCACGGCTTGACTCGGTGGCACTCATTATCTTGATTAATTGACCGATGGCCTCCTCCTTGTCCCACCCTCGGCATCGGTTCCGCTCCCCCTGCTTCCCAGCACCACCGGGCCGTGCCCTCCTTCTTCTGCTCTATTTTTCTTATATCATCTATCAAGTGTTTTTCGTCTATTTTCCCGCGACGTTTCCGATAATGGTTATGAGAGAGACCGAGAGGGAGGGGAGATATCGCGTTTCTATCTGCTAAAAATTAAACCGTCGTCCACGTGACATAATGGAATCTAATGGATTAATATGTACGCGCGTGTGAAGTTTCGGCAGAACTTCTCGACTCGTACATACCTCGTCGAGATATCGATTTAGTCAGGGCGCAGGGCAGAAGAAGGCCTCGGACGGGAGACGACGAGTCGTCGCGCAATGATATTCCGCGCGAAGAAATCGATGATGAATATCGCGCAGAGGCGTGCGACAACTCGTTACCCGCGCCGGGTCGTTATTTTATTATTAACGTTCTCGCTAACGCTAGACAAAAGCGCGGGAAAACTTCGGCCGCGTCCCTTCGTCTTCTTCGACGTGCTCCCGGCTTCTGCCCCCTGCCCTTGTCCCCCCCTCACGCGGATGATTCAGCCCCCGAGTCGGTCGATCGTGGCAACAAAGAGGCAGCCAGGTATCAGACGAGTCTTAATTTAAAGTTAAAATTAATTTCTCTCTCCCGAGTTCTCTTTCTCTCTCTCCCTTTCCTTACTTTTTTCTCTCCCTCCCCCCCCTCTCTCTCTCTCTCACTCTCTCGTCGGGTTATAGAAAGGAGGTTGCGCGTTTGCCAGCCTTTCCTTCTACTCATGCGATTTCCGCATCCACTTCCGTGATATACGAAATCAGCTGTCTGATAAGAACGTTGTTGTATGATAAAATAAATCTAAGAAATTTCTCGCGAAAATGCAATTTTAGTATCAGAAGTACATTATCTCTCGCGATCCACCCGAAGTACGTTGCGCGCACGGCACGATAATAAATAGATTGCACGTCATCTGAGATGACTGATTAAAAGAAATCCTTGATTAGCAAGGTAACTCATCTCGAAAATATTTACGCCCGCAATTGGAAGGAGAGAGAGCGAGATGGAGAAAGCAAAGCCGCCCAAATTAAGAGACTCAAAGGAACTTGACATAATTAAATCGCGATAATGACGCAAAGAATATCGCCGGGCTACAGGACTCAGCCCTCCCTTCTGTTCGTGGGCCGACAAACCCTTCGGCCGTTCGCCTTGGCTCTGGTTCGCTGATTATTTCACCGACTGCTTTGATATTCAAGAAACCAGGAGCCCAGCAAGTTTCTATAATTATCGGGGGGAGGAGTCTTTAAGGTGTCTTTTTCCTCTTCAACACCGCGGCACATCCATTTTTCCCATTCCATTTGGCCAAAGTAAATCCAAGTAATTATTCGGCTACTTGCGTCTACGAATCGCATTAACAATATAATTGATTTTAACCACGACAAACAATTAATTCTTCAAAAACTTTTGCAAATCTTTAGAAAGAGAATTTTTTATATATTGAAATTACATTGCGACAAGATTTCTTTGTTCAGATATATCTGATATGTTATTCATTACATGGCGCAAAATCTAATCGTTTTGTTCTTCAAACGTCAATTTACGATGGTAGACGATTGCCGAATGGTTAACAGCCGCAGGAAGCATCATCATCGGCCAAGCGGGTGCCATTCGATTTTCCAGAGTCAATCGTTAAACGCCCGTACGTGAGGCGTCTAAGTGAGTTCCGACAAAAGAGAGCGAGAGGGGGAAATCGAGAGCGAGAGAAAGTACAAAACTCCATGCATACAAATGGTATGCTAACAAGATACATTTGTCTACGGTGGTGTGTACCCCCGCCGTTAGCAAGTGCGTAAGCACGAGACACGAGGTGGTGTTGGTGAAAGGCAGCGGCACCCTCCCCGCTCTTCTCCCCTCCTCCCTCCACCATCCCCCCCCCCGCGAGTCGTGACGCGTAACTCCCCGGATCCTTTCCTCCCGGTAAGCAGATTTATAGATCGATTATAGACTTCGCTTATGATTGGAACCATTTGCATGATGTAGGTATATACAGTCGGTAGCTCCTCCGCTGCAGCTCTCTCTCTCTCTCTCTCTCTTGCTCCCCCGCGCATCCCACCCTGCTCGTCCTAACGCGCTTTCTGTCCCTTCCCCTCTCCTTTCTCTCTGTCGCCGCCGCACTTCAGCCACCATGAATCATCCGTGCCAACTGCTCTCTTATGGCTTCACGCGATAAACGTTTGATGCGCGGTGAGCGATGCGTGTAACGCGGTTGTTTGCATATTCTTCGTTTCGCTCGCCTCCTTATCCCTGCGCGCAGAACGCCAGCTCGCATCGGCGAGAACACCTCCCGTGCTGGCTGCATCCAGCCCTCCCACCCTTCTCTCCAACATCCTTATCCTCGCCCAGCCTCAACCGTCTTATTGATAGGGATATGTAAATTCGATGTCCCGGAGTATAAATCGGCTTCATTCTCACGCTTGTCAACCGCGAATTAAAACTCCCAAACTCTTCCGCGTTTTATGCAATAGGTACTATGAGACGCCGAACGTTGATCATTATAAATTTTTTTAATAGTTAGAAAAAAAGATGATAAGGGACAATTACGAGATTCTCCGCGTTACGTTTTACGATCGAAATCGAAAGCTGAAAATCGAGATTGAGGAAAGGCGACGCTCCAAGTATAATTAGCTTTTTTAACTCCCACGCGTATTTACGAGTTAATTTTAATGTTCTTAAAATAACACAGACACTTTGTTATTTAAATATCTTTATTCTTATTGAATTTCTAAATAAATATATAATTACGAAGCATATTGCTGATGATTTCATTCTCATCTTATTGCAATAAACAAAATTCAAGTAACACTTTAAATAAATAACTCCCGGAGGTCCCTACATGCGGAAAACTTGTGAATCCGGCAAGCGGATTAAATCGCACGAACGAGAATTCATAATCATCCGCGGGGCTTTGCAAATCTCCGCGGTCTGCGAATGGCATTCGTCGAGCAAACTCGTAAGGAGGGCTGGCATCGAAAAGGGGCGACCGACGACGATGGGAAAGACGAAACCTCGTCTCGGAGTCCCTCACTCGTGATTGATTAACTACCTTTTTTTTTTTCTCCCACCTCCTCGACGGCGACGACGACGACAGCGATGAGAAACGTAATTATAATTTTTATTCATTACCGAGCGCAGCGACGAAGTCAACGCTGACGGAGATCGCTCCGTTTGATTTCCCATTTAGAGGCACTCGCTTGCGGTTTCGAGATACGATTCTTTCCGACGCGGCGAGCCATCTCTCGCCCGTGGTAATCAATATTCATTTACAGTCCGCGGAGGGTGCTGCTATAAGGGATTAGCTGTCTACGAGACGCGCTAATCAGCGCGGTATCGCGTGTCCTTTCTTTTAAATTCGTCCCCCTCCGCTCGTGCCGATCGAGTAAGAAATTAACACAGCACGTGTGTCGAACGAAAAATAGAGGGAAAGAGAGAGAGAGAGTGAATAAAAATGTATGTTCCACCGAACAATCGAGATATATACAAATATAAAATACATTATAGGGATAAATCATAGGTTATACAATTTTAATTTAAAACCATTAATTATCCTGCTGTGTGCGCTTTAAACGAGTCGGCGTCGAATAATTGAATTGGTATAATTAAATTTCTAAAAGCGATTTTAATGAACTGATGAAGCGACTAACGTCGGCGATTAGAAACACTAAATGACGATACCATCCTTTCCATCTGGCCGGCCATTGATCACCATTCAAGGAGCCCGCGTTCGCCCCTTCCGTCTCGCTCTTTCCTACTTTTTCCACGTCCTCTCTTATCTCGCGTAGACTCTCGACTCGACACGGCATCCATTTATCTTGTAATTAGTTCCGATCGTCTTGCTCCCTTCATATCACACGCGCGCGCGGGCTTAACGTGCGCCCGTGAGCGGAGTACGAGCTAGCGGGATATAGGATTAAACCGCGCGTCGTCGTAGCAAGCCCGCGCGAGCCTCGGTCTCACGAAAAAGAAAAAACACATTCTCCTTCTTGCGAGCGGATCCCTCGACGTGGGCGCACGAAAGCGCCGTCAACAGTAATCCAAATCGCTTTCTTTCGTCGCGCGACGTGCCGGCGGCGGCGGGACGACGTGCCGTCGGCAACGATTCCACCAACGACGATGATTCCGGCCGACGCGAGCAATAACTTTAAACCGAATCGAACCCCCGAGACATCCGGGAGTGGTTTATTTGCATACCGACCTGAAAATCCCGCACCCTCTGCCATTCGAAGTCACCCACTCGACATAAGGTGGCCCCGTGCGGCACGTTCACGATCGCGCGCGAGCGCACGCTCACGCACACACGCACGCTCACGCATGACACGCGTACGACACACGCGCGCACCGTTGCTCGCCCTCCTCGCCGATCGTTTAGCACTTTGGCGTAATTTTTTTCCACCGCCCCCCGTCGTTATTTGCATAGCCGCGAGAGAAGCCCCTATCGAAGGAGGAGAAGACGAGGGCGGCCGGGGCCGCGATAAAAATCGATGTCGTCTAATCGAACCAAAACACTCGGCCCTCATTATTTTTGTATTCCAGGACGAGCTCCATTCGCCTGTGGGAGAGGGAACTTGGCGAACGTATCGAATTCGATGTAAGAGCCAATTCCACTCGAGGAAACACACGATGGCGAGTCATCGTAAGCGTTGTAAATAGAAGGTAAAAATAGCTCTTGTTATTCTCAACAAATTAAGAAAAGACAATTTTGCAAATTTCACGCGAATTATTAGAGATTGTCTAATGTCAACGTTTACGTTACGAAGAGCATTACGTGCTAAAGGACATTACTTTTTTTTTCTCTTGATATATCTTTCTTTATCTTTTTAGAGGAGAAAAAATTTCATATCTCTAATAAGGAGAATGAAAATACAAGAGAAAAATAAATGAAACAAATTCATTTGGAATTTGTCCGAAATGCAATAAATTATTGCTAACTAGCAGATCAATATTAATCAACAGTTGTTATTGCACATTCCTATAATCGGTCCTCCTTCCGCGGGCTGAAATACAATATTTACATCTCGCGCGGGTCGTTGACCGCGTATCGCGTTGCAGCTATTGGTTTTGCGCTACATGACGTGTTGTAAATACTACAAAATTTAAAGTCGCTTACTTTGAACACTATATCATGATACAATGCGTACTCGCAATTCTGTTCGTCGCTTATAAAACTTTTGCAGTCGCTTGCTTCAGAAATGTCGAATGCGAGAATCTCTCGAAGACGCTCGCTTCTCGCGATCGCGATACCTTCGCTCACTGTAAATGATTGTATACACGGAGAGAATTTTCTTTTAAAATTTACCCTGAAAATCATGTTAATTGTGAGACAATATAGTATTTAGGTAAATTTTACTGTGCACTACAATAAATTTTACTGCGAAATCTTATTGTAATGCACAGTAAAATTTGCCTAAATACTATATTGTCCCATAATTAACATGATTTGCAGGGTAAATTTAAAAAAAAATTCTCTCCGTGTAGATTTTTGTGTTGCGTGTAACAATTTTGTCAAATAATGCTGTGTCATTAGGTATAAAAATCCTCCGTCTACTCGCGTTCGAAACAAAGTTTAACGCGCGGCGGAAGAGTGACGAGCAATGTTTCTTCGACTCGCGCGATCTTGCGGCCTCCTTTCTCTGGCGCGCAGCGCGCGCTGCACATTCGCGCTGCGCGATGTAAAATAAATAGCGCGCCGGCGGGACGACAGAAATATTTCTCTCGCTAAGAAGAGGCGCGAAGAGGAACGGCGTAATTGCGTGTAAGTCACGGTAATGCAAGGTCTATCCCTCCCAGCCCCCTGTCCCGGTCCACGAGACCGTAAGAGGTACAACACACAGAGAAGCTCGGAAGAGAAGGTTCTCGCTCCGGTATCGATAGGGTATCCCCAGGGCTCCCGTGGTTTACTGCGGGCATTACTTCGAGGATAACACCCCGGAATAAAAACCTTTATGACCTTACTTCACTTTCCATCCATTTTATTCCCCCCGCATGCCCCCGACGTCCATTTCGTATACGTATATAATAACGGTGTTACCGCAACCGCGAGTACCCCGTGTGCCTTCCCCTCTCACCCTCCTCCCCCCTGCCCGCGTTCCCATCTTACCCTCCCCCCTGCGACCTCCCGCGTCTCGTCTCTTTTTGCGAAATAATTTACGGCAGGAAAGGCGAATTATGGGACACGATCGTTTCAAACTCCCTGGTCCACACACCGCTTGATTTCCATTTACGACCCGAGGAATACGCAGCGAGCGTATTACGAGGCGCCGCGGATTCTCCTCCTTTTTGAATCAGCAACAGATTGCTCGACCTTCACGGTAAATTCCTTGACATTTGACGCCAGAGTTCACTTCAACAAAAACATTAACAGATAAAGTTTGAGTTTAAAAAGTATAAGGGAAGAATCAAGAATAGCTTTTTTTTCGAGTAATTGTGGGAGGATAAGTGGCTATTAGAATGTTAAATAATTAACTAACTGGGGTATTCAATAAAAGTAGCAAAAAAAAATTTACAAAGTGCACGAATGAAAATCTTCTATCTTGTACGTGGAGGCATCTGGAGAGGAATGGCGTAAAGCAAGCAAATGGGACTCGGTCGATACGCAATGAAATAATTGTGAAGGTCTCTCGACATGAATGCGATTGTAATGTTGTTATAATATCATTGTTTAATTTTATATACTATATATATATATGTATGTATGTATGTATGTAGTATAATAATTTTTTTCACAGACAAAGTGATTTCCGATTAACAAATTATAAGAATTTATAAATCATTACATTACACATTATTAAAATTCAAATAACATTAAAATAAAAATTCAAATAATAGAGTATGAATAAATGTAATAAAGCATAATTTCTTGAAAACCATTTATTGAAAGAATATAGTGCCCCGAAACTTTCGTTGAGAATAAATCGACTTCGATTTCCTAAAAACCATCACTTTCCCATGCTATCAGATTCTCTCAGAATGGACGGATAATATCAAATATTATCCGTCCATTCGGAGAGAACCTGCATGCAAGCTTCAAGAACAAGTCGCGAGTCCGAGTCTCGCCCGGAGCGAAGAGACGCCTTCTCATGCAAACGCGCAGCATCTTCCAAGTACGACACCATGTCGGCCGCGCGGTGTGGTCTCTTTAAAAAATAAAGACGCACGTAGGGCAGCTGCGGTGTTTGCAGTGTTTGCATCCCGAAAATAAATATCCCGAAACCGGACATGCAATGCGAAAAAGTTGGAGGAAAAAGAAAGTGCGAGTGTGGAGAACGTTACTGTCTCTTCCTCTTCTCCCTCCCCCCCACCCTCTCCCCGCCCTCCCGTCAACATATATACAACTCCAAAAGACTGGGGAGATGGATGGATGAGGACAGATAGGTGTTGCGAGGGGTGGAGAGGGTGGCGGTGGTCGTCAGCGGCGACGGTTGCCGCTCGGTGGTGCAAAGGCAGACGCCTTCCCCGGGTTTCATTAACCCCACGCATTCATAATCTCGAGTGTGTTGGACGTGCGAATATAGATTGAGATGGGAATGAGACCGTTTTTGTCCCGGCGGAATATTTGAGGCGCGCGAGGCGCCGGACGAGAGTGGGCTTCAAAGGGGTGAATCTGAAAGAGGAGGAGAGAGCTATCGTTTGCGCCGCACGCCCGTTGTTTGGCGGGTAAATAGGCAGTCGATTGGGGAAGGGTGGGAGGGGGAGGGAAGGTCCCTCTCTTCCCCGCACGAACGAGGAAACGAACTCGAGAGGCCCCCGCGAACAGCCGCTTTTCGGCCGCGTCGAGTGCCCGACGAGGCGACGGCGCTCTCGAGCGCCTATCCGGCGATCTAAGCGAATTTTCCCGGATTGGATATGCACCTAATCGACGAACGTGGTACGGACCCCGAGGGTTTCTCGATTGCGGGACAAGCGGTCCACGGTGGATGCGTTGCGTCTCGTTTCACGCGCGGAGCGTGTTCTCATTGTCAGTACGAATCTGTCAAACAGTCCGAAATATCGTTTTTATGATTTTTACTTATCATAAAATGATGGAATTGAAAAATGAAAATATCCAGGGAATATTGCAATGTCTTATATGAACTTGGATGAACGGAGAAGTTCACGACTACGGGTGAAAGAAAAGGCGCGCACGACGGCGAATCGAGTCGAAAATTCCAGCGTGCCGGCAACTGGAGCACAAAGTTCACGACACGTCGGTCGTCGAAGGAAACACACACGGACGAAAGGTTGGGAAGAAAGAGGACGGAGAGATACCTACGGAGAAGGAAAGAGAGACAAGAAAGAGGCGAGGATCGAAGCAGCTATAGGTATGCGTAAAGCGGAGAAGGTTCGCAAGAGATGAGGGAAAATAGAAGAAGAAAGCGAGGAGGGAGACATGTATAGGACGAGAACGTACGGTCGCTCTCTCCATTTCTATCCTCTCCTCGACTTGCTGGTTGCATTTGCCATTGGGTGGCTCTCGCTCGCGACACGAGAGGCGGACACGTCGACGGGCGGCGGAGGGTGGCCACCCCCGACGCGCGGGAGGATGGTGGAGGTGAGGCAGGAAAGCTACGACGAGGTGGGTGGTTGACAGAGAGAGCGAGCCAGAGCCAGGCGGGAAGGGATGGCGGTCGAGCGACGCCGCCGCCGCCGACGACAACGACAACGACGACGACGACGACGACGACGACGACGGTAGGCAACGCCGGTGGTTGTCGCGAGAGGACCGACGCCACTCGGAGTAGCACCGAGAAAGCGAACGGAATGGAAAGCGGCAAGAGAGAAAGCGGGAGGAGGGTCGGGAGGAGGAAGCGAGAATTCCACCGAGGAACGAAGAGGGAGAGAGAGAAGAAGAAGCATTGGTGGAGAGCGACGCGCGTACGGAAGAGACGCGGCTAGAGAGAGAGAGAGAGAAAGAGAGAGGGAAGGAAAAGAGAAATGCGAGAAGGAAGGAGGGGTGCAAGAGGGTAAGAGAGGGACCTCGGCTTGGGGTGTGCTCTGTGTGTAGCCCGGTCGATTCAGCCCCGGGCACTCGACTCCAAGCTACCTCTATCTGCCGTATTCCCTCTATTCTCTCTCTCCGCAAGCATCGCCACGGTGTTACCCACCGACCCATCCCCTTCCCTCCTCCCCCCTCCGCCCTCCTCCCGCTTTTCCCGCAGAGGTCCACCCCGCTGCTACTGCTGCTGCTGCTGCTGCTGCTGCTGCTGGTGCTGCTACTGCCGCTGCCGCTGCTGCTGCTGCTGCTGCTGCTGCGGTCGTGACACTAGGTCCCGATACAACTTCCCCAACGACCACATTATTCTACCGTACGTCCGTACTACTATCGGCGTTACCAGGCTCTCGCAACCACGACCGGAGTTAGAGAGGTCGGGGATAACGAGTTAAGAATTCACTTTTGCGTTCGCTACCGCGTTAAAACTCTTCGCCGACTCTGCAATCTCGAGAAAAAGATTTAATCAATCTCGATCGTTTTCTTCAACTAGTCCAGGTCCTTTCAAATTTATGATTAGATAAAAAAATTTAGACACAAAAGAATATCAAGATACCATCTCGCGTTTTATTATTAATACAATGTGCGGGAAAATATAAGAGTTTCTCCAAACTACTGCGAGTTATCTTCGGCTGCTGGACTATCGCCCAATGATCGGGGTACCTTGCGACGGCGACAAAAGCCACCCCTACTCGCGAGGGTCGCCATCTTGGGAGATTCGACGATTTCTGGCGGAGAGTCGCGGGTTCCCCGAGAGGCAGGAGATGAGGAGGGGGATGGGCAGGGGGAGCGTAAGAAGTACCCGTAGTTCTAGACTCTCTCTCGGGGCAACGAGCAATGGCAGTCGCTTGTAGTCAGGCGGGACCGGAGAACCCTGTGTGTCTCCCCCGCGAAAGAGAGAGAGAGAAACGGAGAGGGGCGGTTCTCCAGGCGGGGGGCGTACGACGGCGGCCGTGTTATTTGTACGCAGACGTAAAGCAGCCACCTGGGCCAACGCCGTGGCGGCGCATTGGTTTCTACGTCTGTGCCGTTTGTCTGTACGTCTGATGACGTCAACCGCCAGGCTCCACCCAAGGTGGTGGTGGGCCCCCGCGGCTGCCTCCGCGAAGCCACCTCTATCCTACCTACCTCGATCTCCGCCGCGAACGAGCGCGAGGTCGAGGAGAGGGTGGTCGTCGTAGTCGCAGTCGCGGGGGGCGCTTGCGCGAAATCGCCGGATCGTTTATTTGTATCTGTCATTGCCGGCTGAGGTGGCGGTAGAGGGAGGATGCCTCTCTCGTTCCCGGAGGAGGATTCCCCTCCTCTTCTACCCTCCCGCCGCCACTTGCTTTCTTTTCGCGTCTTTCTCCCGCTGCTTCCCTCCTCACCCCTTCCCCCCTCCTCCCCCTTGCTGCACCCTTCTCTCCCGTCGCCGCCGTCACTGCCGCCATCGCATCGCGAAGAATCCGATCGACACGCATAATGACTCACATCGAATGCCTGCTAATTCGATTTAAAAAATTCAGACACGTGGACGAACATTGCGATTCGTTGTATCTTGTAATGCTAGCTCTTTATGCCGTAACGTCGTAGTGAGTTAACTAGGTCGATAATCGGGTGGTTCGCGTTTTGCAATGCAAATTACGTAACGTCGCGCGAGAATCTTCAAGAACGCACGGACGGTCTCTTCTCGCTTCCGGGTCTCTAGTTGCACAGCGGCGAATTTATTTCTCGTCTTTCGCGTTAAAACGTTGGGAAACAGAGCGCTCTCTCTGCGACAAAGCGCGGGTCCGTTCACCAGTCCCGCTTGCGGTCCAGACTAAAGGGTTTTAACCCGCACTTTCTCACCCTCTCTCTCGGCTTCTCTTTATATCGTAACCCAGCCGCCTCGACCGTCGTATCGTCGTCGTCGTCGTCGTGGCGATGGTCGATGCTCGGAAATTTAAAAAAAGATTCCATAAATAAGCACAAATAAGGGGAGTGCGCCGCCGCGACTTTGAAACCAGTTTCAAACGCCTTCGCCACGCGAGGTGAACGCGTTATTAATTTTTTTTCCGAATATAGCGATCGAGGAAAAAAGATTGTTCTACTAACGACAAGGGAGTAAGACGAAAGTGGAAAATTTGCGGGGAAGAGGGCGAAGAAAAACCACTAGCTAAAAAATAACCGAACATTTCGATGAGACTTTCTCGCTCTCTCTCTCTCTCTCTCTCTCTCTCTCTCTCTCTCTCTCTCTTTCTTCCCTAATTTTCGTTTTTGTAAAAATATTTCCGCGGAAAATAGCATGAAAGTAGAATCGGCTTCGGCCCGCCTCGTGATGCGGCGGCGCCGTTTTACCCCTTGCGACCTAGCGGGCGCTTTGATGAAACCAATTAGCTCGTTTTTAACGACGCGTCGTACGAGCGCCCCGCGGTTATGGGAGCGCGAGTAAAATGTCAACGCCAAACGACTCGTCTCGGCACGGCACGGCATAGTACGGCACGGCAAGGCTCCGCTCTCTCACTCCTCTCTCGAGCCTCTCTCGGCTGAGGGCTCGTCGAGAGGCGTGCACAGGTGTGTTACGGTAACCTTGACTTATAAAAATAAACGGACCGTCGCGTCGATTGACCGTAACGGACGTTTTAATTGCGACCGAGAAGGCAGCCCCATTGGCTGCGCCATTAAAGAACGCGCGCCCGCGTCGTCGCCACCACCACGTATAACTTCGATAATTTAATAACGATTATCTGTGATGCGGCAACGCCGCCGTAATTCGATTAAATCGTCGCTCCACCCGAGTGTCAATGCGCAACGTCCTATCGACTGCTTGCGTCGCAAGCGTGTCTCGACCATCAGCATGATAGTACATCCAGCCAGGCTGGAATAAGAGAGACTGGCTTTAGACTAGTTACATCCAAAATCGAATTTCACCTGAGAGATCCGAGGAATGTGTTTCCGCTTAAAATCATAAAGTATATTACTCGTTAAAAGAACTTTCTTATAGTACTTGTAGTAATTAAAGATGAAACAATATGTCTGTTATTTAAAACGGTAGAAAAAAGAGAGTTGATGAAACTTTACGCAATAGAGAGAAAATTGATTCCGTCATATTATCCAATCTGAATTGAGAAGAATTCTATAAACATCTAAGAGAATGACACAAAAATTTTCTCGGGCTTTTAGATTGCCGTATGTTTTAGTAGAGATCGAGAAAGTTGATTCCGTCTTATTATCCGTCCGATCTGGATTTTAGATTATAGTTTTGAAATAACTGATTGAAGATACATCTCTTCGAGAGCAGCTGCGAGGAGTAGCCGTACGAGAAGTACCGGTGTGTGTAAGCGCGCGCGCTCCGCCGGCGTTACCTTCACCGCGCAAGAAAAACGAAATTTCTTTTCCGACGCTCCAGTCGGAGCACTCTCCGAAAGAGGCGAGGTAAAAAGTGACCGCTCTCCGTGAGGGAAATATCGTGCTTCGTGCCGAGCTTTTTCTCCGTTCTACTTCCTCCGACCTTCCAGACCGGACCTCTCTCGTCCCTCTCGCTGCCAACCTGCCCGCGGCCGCCCCCAACCACCACCCTCCTCTTGGATGCTGCTTTCTCTCTCTCTTTCTTTCTTTCTTTCTTTCTCCTTCTATCTCTCCGCCGCGTCGTTCTTCGCCGCGTTTCACGAGGCACAGCATCTGCCGGCAGTAACAAAAAAATCCTCCAACCACCCTCGACGATCCTCGGGCAGCCTTAGCTTCGCGCTTCTGCTTCTAGGGGCGGGAGGGGGGATGGTGGGCCTCCCTCTGCGAGAGTGGGAAGAGTGGCTCGTAGAGAACGTCAGTGCAGAGAGAGAATAGCGACGGAGGGCGGGAGAGAAAGGGAGAAAGAGGAGCAATATATACCGGGTGCAAGGCGAACGGAGAGTGGGCGAAATAGAGAGAACGGAACGACCAAGGAGTGAGAGGGTGAGGGAGGTCGGATCGGAGGTTCGCGATGGGAAGGTGGCGAGGGGATTGCGCCGAGAGGAGTACGGATAGGGCTCGGGGGAGGACGGCGGCGGGAGGGAGGACGCGGAGGGTTTAAGTGCCGCCGAGTGTCTACCTCCTTGTGGGATCGAACCCAGGACTCTCCGACTCTGTCTGCGTCTCTTTCTCGGATCGAAGCAAGGCGTCCCTCGACCTCCTCCGTGCTTTCTCCGTCTATCTCTCCTCCTCGCACTTTCGTCGCCCTCTCTCTCTCTCTTTTTCTCTTTCCCTCTCTCTACGACGGAGAACTACATAGCTCGAAGCTGCGCGCGTATATATACGACGCGGGTGTATACGTACGAACGCGCTCGCTGGCATAGAGAGAGGGAGAAATCCCTCTTTCCCTCACGGATGCGGAGGCACGGTCGTTGCCGGAGGAAAGAGAACGAACACACAGACAGACGCGCAGAGAGACGACGCGAGAGATCCCGCTGTGAAATTCGCCGTCTCTTTCCGCCGGGATTTATCCGTCCCTCTCTCTTCCTCCGCCTCCTCCTCTTTATCTCTCTCCGTCCGCACCACCACGCGTCCGCTCGCCGTATATACGTACGCGCCGCGCGGGGCGTAACCTACCCCCCTTGGAAAACCACACAGCAACACCGACATTCGGCATTTCGCCGTGCCATTGGCCCCAGACGACACTCGGAAACCCAATGGTAAGCGCAAATACGACGCCGACTTCCGGTCTGTGGAAACGAATTCGGGAAACTCCTGGGCAAATCGCGCAGGACCGCTCTCGCTTACCGCCGCGCCGGTACCCGCCGGCCCACCGCCGCGGGATTCAACCCCCATCCATACGCCGCCTCCACCTGCTCGCAGTCACATTCGAATGCTGGAAACTCGACGATTGGTCGTGATAACTGCCGAATCGCGATTGGTCGTACCCGCCGCGCTTTTCCTCCTTTCGCGAAAAATGGAGCGGGTAGGTCACCACCCTAAGAAATATCTTACAACGAATTGTACAATACCACATAGTAAACGAAAACATATTTTCCATAATTTTTCAAAATTTACAATTTCCCCTATTCTTTTATCTAATCGTTATACATACTTATTTTTTTAGCAAAGGAAGGAATATCTTGCAAAAGATTGTTCCCTCAATTGTAAGAACTAATACGATTTTTTTAAATTAAGAGTAAAAGTCGCGTTAAAATATATATAAAGTACTCTCCATCCGAATACGAGGGATCAATGACGAGACATCGTGTAGCTTCCGCGAAGACGAAGATCCTGCCAGGAGGTTATCGAGTTCGGGATTAACGGACGGGCATGATCCTGAAGGACCGCCACAGGAACGGTGGCCATTAATCCCAAGTTATATCGGGAGTAAAGCTCGAGGTTACAACGCGGACGCGGTTGCATCGCCTTGGAATCCATTTCGGCCGGTTTCGCATGTCTCTCTCTCTCTCTCTCTCTCTCTCTCTCTCTCTCTCTCTCTCTCTCTCTCTCTCTCTCTCTCTCTCAGGCAGTCGCAAGAATATTGAATGGACAAACGAGTCTTGCGCGATGAATAATTTAGATAAGTGAGACGTGCGTCAAAATTATCTCGTGCGCTCGACACAGGAACGACATATTCCCCGGGACGATCGATTTTTCGAATGAGATTACGCGCGAGACGTAAGACGCTAGAGGTGTTGAATGCGATTGCGTTCCCTATCGATCCCGAAAACAGAGACTTCTTAAAGAGATGGAGCACTACCTTCGCTCGCGGCAAAATATCAGTCAGTATATAAGTTTTATCTATTATTATTGTTTGCAGATCTCTTCCTCGACAGCACGCTAATAACTTTAACGCAGTAATCGCATGAGTTGTACTTGTATTTACTTGATAAGCAGAGATTTAAATCTTATCTTTTGTATTTCAATACGTATTATCCATTTTCAAATAATAAATAATAATAATGCGAATGTAAAGTATAGACGAACAGGAAATAAAAGGCCGCAAACAAGTGGCATGTCTTTCCATGCAGGGGAATCTGGAGCGTTAAAGTATGTAAATAATTGCGCGCGCGTGCGCGTCTTAATCCCGATTGTTTCTCAATCAGGTCACGACTTTTCTTTTCTCCGAGTATTTCACGTTGCGTATAATTGCGTAAGGCGAACGGTGAGACGGGTACCTCGCGCAAGAGTTACGTTAAGGGTTAAATATCGCCCCGTAGCGTCTTACGCGAAAGAGCATACGGCGGGTGAGGGTGGGCGCCTCCTTTTCATCCTCGCGCTTCCTTCTTTCTCGCGAATTCTTGCGGAGAAACGCGAGGGTACGAGAGACGAGCTACGCCATTGGATAATACCGGAGGCCCCGGGTTCTCCGAGGGAACCATCCATTTAAAATGTCTCCCTTAAATCTCCAACACCACCGGCAACCACCGCCGCCGCCGCCGCCGCCGCCGCTGCCGCCGCCGCCGCCGCCACCACCATCTCCACCTCCGCCGCCGCCGCCGCCGCCACCCGTCGACTTTCAGTAGTTGCCCCCGCCTCCACCCCCTCGTTCACCCTTGGGCCACCTTCTCCCCCTCCTCCCCCCGTCTCCCGCCTGGACCGAAGTAGGTGCCACCCTCGCGCGCGCTACCGCCGGTTTCTTCTTCCACCCCTCCACTTTTATATCCACCTAAATCCATCCATTTTAAATGACGGATATTTTCTCCTCGCGACTGTATGGATTTTCATATTTTGCGCAAGCGGGTCGCTTTCTCTCTTTCTTCCTTCTCTTTCCTCCCCTCTCTTTTCCTCTCTATCTCTCGCTCTCTCTTTCTTTCCCTTGCTGGCATTTTAATAAAAATGGAAAGAGAGAAAGAAAACGACGGGGATTGGGGGCTCCGCGAAGAGCTGCAAGGAGATAAATCCCCTTCGCTCCGTCATCACGTTCACCTCGCAAAAGCGTTTCGCGTTTCCGGAATATCCCTGAGCGGAATCCTAAGGTGAACTTGCGATCAAATTTGCCGCTATCGAGGAAAGATACTAATCAAAGAGCGCGAAAGAACGTATGGGTTTTTAGCTTCTGAGGATACTCGCGCGAACGTATAAGAACGTCCAATTTTACACACTTCGTTACATTTCTTTACATATAAATGAAGTACCATTTAGTTCTTCTCAAAGAACGTATATTTTTCTATAGGAAGAAGTTTAGATTCCGTTGAATTCTATCTGCGGCGCCATCGATTCGTTCGACGCAGTAAAATCAGTCGTATTCCTGGAGCTTAAAAGCGCAGTGAAAAAAAAAATCGGTCATCGTAAAAGGAAGAGAGGCAGAGAGCCGGCGGAGAGGAGGGGAGCGAGAGAGTAAGAGAGGTTACTTGCGTCAGAGCCAGTTATAAGCTTCGGAGATCATGGAAGACAACGAAAGGGGGCAAGAGGTGGAGCAAGCAGACGACATGTATTATTGATGTGCCTGTGTCGCCGGCAAGCCTCTGCCTCTTCTCTTCTCTTCTCTTCTCTTCTCTTCTCTCTTACCCATCTCCGCTCTTCCGAGTATCTGCGCCTCCCGCCTCGCACTCCTCCCGAGCCCTCACCATCCTCCCCCTACCCCCCATCCCGCCTTTCCACCCTTGAAAACACCCGTGTGAGTCTTCCAGTTTCCGATACATTCCGCCAGGAATCCCGGCCGTCGTCTCCGTCACTCGATATCTCTCGCGAGCACGCACACGCGTGCACCCTCAACAAAATCCTTGCCACTATCCGCGCGGAGGATGGGAACTCAATCTCATACTCTCATCGCGCAATTAAGTCTCTTTGCGCTTTAAGCCGCACGAAGAAAGTGCACGCCAATCGATCGAGCGTTTTTTCTTTTTTTTTTCATTGCATCTCCTTTTGTTCTAGTTAGAAATATGTAGAGTACATATGTAGAGTTATTTGATGAGAAAAGGGATCCTTCTTTTTTTTCATAAAAATGGATTGTTGCGCGTTGGGTCGAGTTAAAGCGCGCGCTCGTTCGACCGCTCATTCTCCCGAGGGCGAGAGAACGTCGCTGCGGGATTGAAACCGACCGAGGATGGATCTGCAATAATTGCAAGTCGAGTGCATTATGCACGGTCGGCCGAGTGCGGAAAGAACGTCATGCTCCCACCGACCGACCGCTCGTGAGAAAGAAGGAGGAAGATAGATAGAGAGAGAAAGAGAACGCGAAGCGTTCGGAGCGGAGACGCCGCCTTCTTCCATTAATCTCGCCGCAATCGAAATTAGCATAATTGACGGAGCGGAGAATAGCGGCCTGTTCGACTCCGAAACGCCATCTCGCATAATCTCTCCATATATCTCACTCAGTGTTTTCCGATAAAGCACGCATCCGCGAAAGGACCGTCGACGGTCCCGGAGATATCCGTGCAGCGTGTCGAAATACTATCTGCAAATAGTACGGAATCATCGGGAATCACTCGGTTGGGGAAAAACGCGGGTCCGCGTCTCGAGATGCCGGTTATCGGAATGAAAATCTGAAGCCAGTCACGATTCACGATTTACTGAAAACCGCGCGACTCTCTCTCACGTACCCTTCGTCCTCGTCTTCCCCCCTCTCCGTCGCGAAAA
Organism: Wasmannia auropunctata; assembly: GCF_000956235.1. Classification (NCBI taxonomy): domain Eukaryota; kingdom Metazoa; phylum Arthropoda; class Insecta; order Hymenoptera; family Formicidae; genus Wasmannia; species Wasmannia auropunctata. The sequence goes on from NW_012026779.1 coordinate 2,376,877, forward strand.
TATGCGCGTCGTTTGTATTCACGGTACGCGCGCGAGAAACTTAAATTGCCGCGATTAAACTCGACATCGTACGCGCGCGCGGGCGCTCGCGCGACGGGAGATTAATGAATTTTCGGAAGCGTAAAATCTCCCGATACTCTACGCGGCAATGTTTCTACTCTACGCGGATCGATCTGCAAATTTCGCGGCGCGCGCTGTTCGACTGGTTTTAATAAACGAGCGCGCGAAGGGAATGCAGATCGCGCGCACGAGATATATAGGATATAGCTACATCTCGGTGGACCGCGGGAACGAACCGACGGCTTTTTCTCGCCCTCGCCCCCGTCCCTTTTTCTCTCCCTTTTCGCTCTTCCGTCGTCGTCGCTCTCCCTTTCTCTCGCTCTGTCCCTCTCCTTTTCTCTCGCGCGCGCATCTCCTTGAGCAAGACGTATCGACGCGGATTTTTTTCCGCGTCAGTCATTTATCAAAGCCCTTCGTTCCCGTTCCCCGCACCCCATCTCCCACCCGATACACGCAGATACGGCCGAAGGATTTAGGCAAAGAGACTAGACGAAGATGGAAAAGGAAAGGGGTGGACGGTGGGCGGAAGGGATGGACATGCCCTTTCTCGGACACACCACATCCGGCAGTACCAGATCGAGACACCGTAAGGTCCTCTCGCGCGCTCTCGTCCGTTATTAGCGGTAGAGTTTGACAAGAAAGAATAATCGCGAGATAGAAGCGCGTCCCATCGCGACAGCCGCGCTTTTCATCCGTTCCTTTACTGACGTCCCGTGCCCGATCATTTCAGGCTGTGACGAATAATGGCAAAAATACAGACGGACGTATTGGAAAGGCAGCGACGTGGCCGCGAACGTGGTAATTAAGGCCGAGGCATTAATCCTGAAAAAATTCGACGGCCGCGCGCCGCAGTTCCCCAACGTTAGCACGGGCAATTTTTACCCGGCCACGTCCTCGCACGCAACCTTTCCCTCTGGAGGAGAGCTTCACTTCCGCCCTGTCCTCCGTCTCCCTCCCGTTTCCCTTTTCGCAAGAGCTCGATCGAGTATCGGATGCTTGTGGTTTTAGCGCGAACGCGAGCGGAGCTACGCGACCGACGCTACGGTAAATCCTCCGCCAACTCGGCGACCTGCAACGCGCGCGCGAGACTCACACCTGCCCCGATTACCCTCTCCCATTTCCGGAGAACACACGCGTCGTGCGTCGCGTCGTCGTGAAATCTCGCGGACTTAAGATTTTAAGCGGCAGTCAGGGACGTTGCATTCGCGGGATTTCTATTCATAGATACATAGGTATACACACGTTTAATAAAATCGCAATTAACCGCGCGCGTTGATTCATCCCTCTATTTTATACGTATTTTATCCCGCGTTTTCTCTACTCTCTATCTCTAACGGTTCTCTCTCTCGCTCTCGGATTACGTCTTATACGCGGCTTAGGAGCGTGCTCGAGGACGAGCCGGGGGCGGGCAAGTGGTAACGAGAGCGGCGACGTAATTTCACTCTATTATAAAAAGGCGGGCGCCATCGACTCGGCCGTCGTTAAAAAATTTACTCGGGCGCGTAGGTGGCGGGATAATCTGATCGAGCACGATGAAAATGACACGTGACGACGACGGCGGGACTGCCGGGTTCCGGCTTGAATCCCGGCGACGTATCTTTCTATCTCCCACTCCGTTTCCTTGCCAGGGTCTTACGCTTCCGAGCTTCTATAAACTCCGGATGGTGGTGCGTGAACGCGAGCGCGAGCGCTACACGACCTTTTGTTATCTCCTTTGAAAGAGACGCGAGTGCATATTGCATTACCTCGCACGGAGCGCAAGGAAAATGGAGATAGACGGCGGAGAGAAAAGAGAGAGAGAGAGAGAGAGTGAGCTAAACGAGGGAAGAAGAGGGAGAGAGCCGTGTGACGTCAGAGAAGAGCGGGTCAACCCGTCGGGTTTCATAAATATTTTCCGTACGGGCGTCGCCAAACTGATTTACGGTAGCTGAAGTACACGGGACGTAACGTAACGCAACGTTAGCGAGACTCGAGAGATGCGTTACGTCTTATTGCGTCAATCGTTATAGGGGAAAAATTCGCGAAGTACGCGAGAAGGTCGACGCGATACGCAGGGAAAACGTGAGTCGAGAGTTTTTAACCGAAGTTGTATCGTCGATTTCTACGGTGAGGTAGGTCAGGAAATTCTCTCGGTATGCCAGATAAAGATAAAAATATCGTCTGATAATCGAGTAATCGTACTTAAAAGACTTATATAAAGTAAGATTTAAGGGCCATTGGAGAAGATAAAAAAAAGGGGCAGACGATAAATTCCTCGTCGTGAAATACGAGTGTTTGACTAGGAACACACTGGTGGATATCACGGGCGTGTATGGAGTGTGCTCGCGCATATGCAAATACTTACACGGCGCTGTCCAAAAGGCAAATACATGCGGCCGTAAGATAAGACTGGTTCAAGGGTTCCGGGATATCCCGGTTGGGGATATCCAGGAAGGATTCTCTCACGGTCCCGATCGAACCACGGATTATTAGCGATAAGCCCTTTCGCCCGCCCGGGAGAGCACGGGAAAACTCGTCCTTGCACACTCTTCGCGGCCGCCTCTAGTCTCTCCCCCGCACTTTTTATTAGATTTAAACTCGCGCCGCACTTCTGACTTCGTTAAAGGTCGACTAATTAAGCGCAAACGGCGTAACAAAAACTACAATTTGAGCGAAAGCGGAAACAAGATAAGATCGTTTGCACACGCGGAAAAGAACATTTTAGTGTATTCTTCGCACTAGAATGTACATACGATAATTTCGAGTACCGAGTACCGAATACGGAAGTATTAATGAAAATGGTATTGTTTAAGATCGATTAGAAGATTGTTTTACAGAATCGAAGATTCTGGAGATAGCTTTTAGCGCAGCTGCAAGTCTGAAAATAACTAATAGAGCTCTTCCCTTTTAAAGAGTCTCATACCCTAAAATAACGTGGTTCTGAGGCCCTAATTCTGAGGTCTATTTAAATTTGTACCATATGTTTATTATTCCACACTCTTTATTGTTAGATGCTCGTATAAATACTTTTCTCGACTTCCTGTATTCCACGAATTTTAATGAACGTTTTCTCTCTCTCTCTCTCTCTTTTTCTCTACGCGCGAACCATTGCGCTATCTCAGTTACATACTTATTTTCATATAAACTTTCAATTATCTTAACAAATTCTTGTATATACTCTCGTTTATTTATTTCTATTATTTATGCAATGTTTTTCTTTTCCTGTAATGTACTACTTCACTTTTTTTTACTTTTGAGATTACTAATGTAAATGTTATGAACTTCTGTATTTTTTAAGTCTCAGTGCTAAGGGGAGTCAATCCCGGAGCGCCAAATAAATGATGATGATCATCATCATCAACATCTTCTCTCTCTTTTCTTTCTCTCTCTCTCTTTCTTTCTTGCTTATATATATCGCTTGAGGGGGCACTGTCCTAGAACGCACAACAAACAACTATTCTATTCTATTATATTCTATTCTCTCTCTCTCTCTCTCTCTCTGTCCCTTTCTCCCTCTCTCACTTATCTATCTGTTGTATATAAATTATATTTTCGGTGCAGTCCCATCCCCTCCTTTTATCATCCATTTATTAATATTATCAAATATCAAGCGAGACCTATATAATGCGATAGAACGCGACCAAATGACCGGATACACACAGATTATTCAATTTCCGTTAAGCAAAATAACAGCAGTGGAGTGGCCGTAGAAAGAATTTGGATATTGGGGTAGGCACAGTAGGCGACGAAGAATAGGATACGTTGGTAGGGAGACGAGAATATAAAATGGGAGAACGGTGCAACGGAGCAAGTCATTTGTACGAGTCGCCGAATATAAATACCAAAGACGAAGTTAAAAAGTCAGCAGTAGAGGAGCGGACCCGCTATTGTGAGCTGTCACATACACCAGCCTTAATATCTCTGACAAGAAGAGGACTCGGTCGTAAGATCAAAACATTAGCATGTTAGTAAAGTTGCGTGTGTTTACATGTACAGAATAATTACTTTTCATTTGTATGATAATTATTTGTCCTTCTTCCTCGTGTGTCTACAAATCGATACAAGCAAACGAATGTCTTTCGCATCGATTCGTAGATAGCGCGTTATCAAGTCGCGTATAAAAATTGTAAAAATGCACAGTACAAATGTGCCCAGCTTGGAATGTTTTTAACATTTAACAGAGAGTTAACGAATCGCAGATTGCAACGATCATGGAGATGGTCGAGGACTATGTGGAAGCTAGCAATATGCAACAGCGTGACGCTGAGGACGTTGTTGAGGAATTTGTGACTGAACTCTCCAAAATGCAAGGTAGAAACATTGATATCGGATCGGGCCCGGGTGACATCACCAAGATGTTATTGTCGATCATGCCGCACGATTCGGAGATAGTAGGTGAGGTATATGAAAATTTGGCGGTGCGCGGGATCTTCTTCTTCTGCATAAAACCCTACGTCGTTTTGCAGGCGCGGATATATCGCAAGCGATGGTGAATTATGCGCGCCAGAAGCACATTGACAAACGATTGTCGTTTGTCGTACTGGACATTGAATCGAGCAAGTTTGACCAAGTGGAAAAATATGATAATGCCGTGTCTTTCTATTGTTTGCATTGGTGCATTGATATACGGTACTTATGATAATTTCGTGAGTAACAATCGAAGAAAAGAAGCGTTTGTAAAATATAGTTGACAATTTTTGACAATTAATCTTGATATTAATTATTAATGAAAAATTATATGTGAAAATATTTGCATATATTAATAGCTTAATCAGAACAATATTTATCCTCCAAATGTTCTCTCTAATTAAGTTACCAAATTTAGGCGCGCTTTCGAAAACATCTACAAAATGTTGCGGCCAAATGGAAAAGCGCTGATGATGTTCCTTGGATATCATAGTGGATTCGACTCGTACATACGACTTAAACAGAATCCGCGATATGAACCTTATGTATATGTAGGTATTAACTGGCTAAAACGATTAGAACGTATCTAATGTTAAAATTAAATTCAAACTCTTTAAGGATGCGCCACGGTACGTGCCGTATTTTCAAAGAAAAATGTGCAAAAATATCGGAACAAGTCTACGAAAGATGCTCGAGGACATTGGATTCGAAATATTGCATTGCAGCAAAAGGGAAAAATCTTATCAATACAGTAAACAGAGTTTCAAAAGTAAGAAACTGAATACCTAACAAGACGAATTATTATCTATTTACAGAGAACAGTATAAAGATCTATCTAATCTTTATCGTTTATACTGTTAATCGTTGTTATCGTTGTACTGTTATCGTGGTACTGTTATCGTTAATCGATAAATTAAATCGTTGTAAAAAAAATTAATCGTTACGACTAAATAAGATTCTTTATTTCTTTGTATAAAGCAAAATTATATATTTAATTCTTGCAGACCACGTGAGTGCCGTCAATCCATTCATCAAAAGAATGCCGGACGATATGAAAGACGAATTCGTGGACTACCTGGTAAACGAAATAATGAGCCAAAACGCTCTGATTCCCATGAAAAGCAAAAACAGTGAAGAAGAATACATAATCTTGAGATATTATCTTCTAATAGCGTATGTGCAAAAACCATCATCGGCTGCCTGAAAGTCTTAACGCTAAAATCGCGGCGATTTTAATCTCCTCCAAAATCATAGATAAGTTATTTATGACATCATATTATTTTTATGATATGTGGTATTTAGTTACCACAAATTAAATACTACACTTTTATTAATACTAATGCAGTCTATGCATAGCTACAGTCAATGACAGTGAAAAGTAAAACTATCAAATGGATAAAAAATGGGATAGCCGCGGTTCTAGTTAAAGTAAAAATGTGTTTATATTTTTAGATAATTGTTAGATAATTGTATACGCAAAATTAAAAATTAATATTCAGCTGTTTTTATCTCATTTGATGTTGACAAAATTAATTGCGTTATTGAAATAATGTTGATTATTTTGTATAAAATCAAATAAATAAAGAGTACTGATTAATTTCAGTAAAATGTGCCAATAATTATATTTCTATTCGTCGAGATATATATATATATATATATATATATATATATGTATATACATATATCCCTAAACAAAATCTTATTCTACACATGTAAAAAGTAACGAAAGGAGAAAAGAACAACTACGTGCCACTTTCGACAGCTTGCCTCCTACAACACTACACTTTATGTATATATTGTACGCTATATCTTTGATTTTACAATAGTACAGCCATTTATAGAATATTGTTATTATAACTTATGGATCATATCGGATACAAGAGTGGGCGTTACGGTATCGATATTCGCATAGCGGGTAACAATATTTCTAACTCTAAAAAATACATCCAGGCTTACAAGTAGTCTTAAAATCGCTGACATCGATCGTGTTTGTTGACTGATTCGGCGCGCGTCACTCGAGAAGTACAACTATAGCAATCCGAAAAATCATATAAGCAAGCTCATACTATAGCTCCTCGTAATGTCCCACGTAGGTATAACGATAATTAATCGCACGATTATTTCCGTATAATCGCAAGAGATTTTTTTTCAACATCGTCAACGTCGTTCTAAAGGACGCAAGGTAGTTATACCTTCGAGCGGCAGCGCGTTGCGAAACATCGAGATGAAAGCGGTCCAAACCGCACCATTGCGCGCCACGAAATATCCTCTATTTGAAATTTTTCCGCATCCATTTACAAGCTATTTTCCGGTTGCGTCGCAAAGTGACCTCCCCTTGACTCCCGCATAATTCATAAATTACCGTGTAAAAGCAAGTTCGAAGACGTAATCTCGCTGTGTGTGGAACACCCGACGCGGCGCGCGGAAGAGGCTCTCTCCTCGGCTGTGAGCATGAATTTTATTGCACCGGCATCGGCGGTCTCGATATTCAAATCGAGTAAAAACAAGCGACGCCGTAGTTAATCGCAACGGAAGATGTATTTTAAACACCCGCCGCGTGTAACGTATATTCCGTCTTATGCTCCTGTGAACGTAATCGATAACGCGCGGAGACCTTTTTTTTTTTTAACTCTCAGTATATTCTAGTTATCGGGACCTTCCGCAAATATCCGCCTATTTCCTACATTACGAACGAGGACATCACCTGTCACAAGCAAGCCTTCCACGATCCGCTTGTACGATGTGACTCCTGATTAGCGCATATAGTACGTAACAAACACGCTTTCGTGTTCGAGCAGTGTTCTTTAATAATAATTGCGAAAGTTGTAAAGCATCGGATCCGACGACTGTCAATTGGCTCTCAGCTCTCACTCTGATTTATAATTATGAAAGTAGATTTTACGGGACACAATATCGTAACTCCAAAAAAGTAGACTTTACGCGTCAATACGTAATTTATTTCGATTTGCGGAACAATAGCCGTAACCGCGCGGAAAAATTCCAAATGTAACTTCCAAATATTTATATTAGATCGCCGAAACCTACACCCGTTTCGAGAATGAGATCTGCGAGCGTCTGCAATCCGGGTGCCTTGCAATTAGTTTAGTTACTAGCTCTGGATGTCTTAAGAAAAAATGTCGAAATCGTAGGAGTTATCCAGTGTACATTTATCGATTACGAGCTAAATGCCGTAAATGGTAAAACGGAGTGAGTTAAGTAACGCTTCCTTAGTGTATCGATCACTTGGTAGTCTCTTATTTCGTAGAAAGGACATCGAACATTAAATACGATTATTTAGAAAAGAGGGATTATACCTGGATATACAGAACAGCGAAGGATGATCGAGGACAAGGCACAAGTGAGTCAGAGAGAGGAGAAATTATTTTGGGATGAAAATTATAATCTCTACGCCTTAATATCGGTTTTTTTTTCATTACGTTATACCTTTCGTCGCGATTAAGATCGATACATCACGAGATATACACATACACACACGTACACACATATATATTATATTATATAACCACAGACACCATCGTAATCGACAACTATTGCTAACAAGAGCGGGATAAACATCTTATTTCTATTGACACTTCCTCGCCCGTGTTTATCTCTCGCCGAGAGTAATTAATAAATAATTCATTCCTTTCAAAGCCCGAAAACGAAAACATCGTATAAGTACTCCTTGCTGAATAGAATAATTTTTGGAAGACACACAAAAGTCTATTGTAAAAAGCATCGTAAGATTTGTATCTACGTATTTTCTAGGAATAAATGCGTAGAAGAGTGGATTGTAAGTTTTAAACTCTATGAAACGAGGAAGACCGTGATTCATCGGGAATTTCATTCAAAACGTTAGAGATCCATGGGAAATATTAATAATAGTATTTTTTGTAAAAAAAAAACAAAGTATATCTAGAGATAAAAACTAAGAGTCATTAAGACTCAAAGTTAAGAGTCGTCAATAATTCGTTCATAAATTAGAATTAATAACAAATAAAATCATATAGATCTGTAAAAAAAAATCATAAAAAGATCCAGCAAGGAAAAATCTGCGAGAATCTTTTTTGCAAAAAAATTTGTAAAATGTATAGAAGAGATCTCTACAATTCCTAATTTGCGGAAAAAATCTGCAAGTACTTATAGAAATGAGATCTCCGTCCAAAATCTAATTTCTTCACGCAGCTTCGTCATCACATCGATGCTTCATTAATCACCGCGTAAAATATCGCTACGTGACAAGAAAGCATATAATTATAACGAAATTACATATAGCTTAATTCTCGATAAAGAGTTTCCTTTCGATTCTTCCGTCACGCGTCCGATGTGCATACCATCGCGTTGATAGAAAAGTGATGAGCAAGTGAAAAAATCGTTATTAAGTCGGTTCTAAAGACTTCAAAGGGTTCATTTCCTTTCATTATTTAAGAATTATAATTTTTGACCTCTGTCACTTTTCCTATCAATGCGTCGATATGCCGAAATGCGCGCCGTGTCGCACGAGAGTCAAGCTTACTATTGTATATAAATTGTCGCTTTATGTACCGCGGTACAATAGAGAGCGGTAGAGAAAACGCGAATATAGAATACATTAATTACGCATTTAAGACCGTTGCTGTTTAGGTACTTTCATAGTAGGATGTTCGTCGTTGGATTCAGCACGCGTTGGATGAAATGCACGTAATCGAAATGCGACACGCGCGGCGAAAATTGCACGATTAAAATTATAGACGCGAATAGGGGGAGGGAGGGGGGGGGACGAAAGAGAAATTAAAAACACGAGTAATTTAGCAGTCGCGAGAAATCGGTCATCATTATGCATCATCAAATCATGCTCCCTAATTATGTTTAAAATCGTAACGTTGTTCCGGTTCATTGCTCTCAAGCGCTAAATAATCTCACACCCGGTTAACGTTACGTAGAAACGATGATTCCATACTAATTCATATTATTACGAATGCACGAGACACCCCGACCGATATCCCAATCCTTAATAAATTAATACCCTTAGACTTAAATTAATCATAAAGGGAGTAAGGGGAGGGAGAAAAAAAGAATACAGGAGCTAAAATAACGAAATCAAGACAAATTGTGAACACAACAAATCATTATAATCTCTCGTCGCTATTTACAAAAACGAAAGAGTAACGGGGCCGACGAGTCAAATGGAATCCAATCGTCGATCGAAGAAGAACGAAAGTATACGTAACCGAGATATACATAAAAATCACGAAACGCGTTACGAAACGGTAAACGACAAAGGATCGATTTTGGACGAGACGATCGAACGCGAGCCACGTGGTCGGCGCCGCACGCTAATTGTAAGTGTAACGAGATTCGACGCGGCACGTCGTCGTTCGCGTTGCCGCGGACTATAACAGCTAAGGGAGGGAAGACGAAATCATTTTGTACGGGACGCGCGGCTACTCTCGGTACAAAGTAGATAACGTATACATCTGTATATGCCGTCACTCTCCGCCACGGGTAACGGGGGGTGCAATCAATCGGGCGTCGCGCTATCGATCGCCACAATCATCGACAAGTTTGCCCTTCTCCCCCTTCGCGCTCTTCCTCTTTTCTTCTCGCCGCTCGTTTTCTTTAACTTTTTTTTCTCTCTTTTTCTTTCATTACAAACAAGCGTCACAATTAAACGAGCAGTCTACGACGCTACGTTACAATCTCGACGATCGAGCCCTCGATCGCGAAGCGGATGCGGGGTCGTTGAACGTAAAATTCGCGCGGTGCTTAAGTGCATTTTTTTTTGTTCTTAAAGCAGTACATTCGCATCCTGCGAATCAAGATGCGTATCGATCGCTAAAGGTATACACGTAGACGTGCAGCGTTGTAAGGCGAGGTTCCTCGGGGTGCGGAGGTTCATCGTTCAACTCGGACGCAGCAACGCAGGCTATCTATATAGAATATCGTCGTTGCACCATATTTACACACATACATCGAGTTTACTCTATTTATTTCATTGTCGGTTGAAATCTGGCGATTAGAGAGGCGTCGCCGCTAAAACTGATAAGACAATCCAAAAACACGACAGCGGCTACGCGGCGGATAGAATTCTATAATATCTTCGTAATCGTCGGTGCAGCCTAATCGACCGCCAGAATATTATATATCTTTTACGAGCGTTCGGAAGAGGAGATTCGTATAGAGAGACATATCTGTCAAAAGAGTTTTTTCGCTGTCTTCGATACGAGTGGATCGAAGAGGGACGCAACAACGTCGAGGGCAATAGTACGACGGTCAGGTACGAAGAATCGTTGTTGAGGAGATCCTTACTACACGAAATGAGCACGCGAGGGATCGACGCGACGGAGGGACGTGATAAACATCGGATAAAAGTGTGTGGGCGAAAGATCCTCGGATGAGCCTAGCTGCTGGGTAAATAACGATCTAACGCAGTTCAGTTTTTTAGTCGACAGCGGCGGACGTTTAGACGCTCCAGTTTCGAAACCTTCGGGACTAAAAGCGGCGAGTGCAATATCTTTTGTGAAAGAAACGGAACGGTACAATAAGCTGAGCCAAGTCACTACGATCGTTTGTAGGCCGTTTCAAACTACGCATACCTTACGTTACAATATACAGCTGCGAACTTCGCGATTGCTCTCTAGAACGACAAACACGTCCGTTACGGGGATCCGCGACGCGGCTCGCGACGCGTACGTTCTATAAATATCTATTTGGTAAACCTTAGGTGTAGCCCGGGCACCTCGGGAGGCACCGGCACTGGAGTCGACCACCTTGGCATTAATCACCGATAGAGAGAGAAAGAGAGAAAGAGAGAGAGAGAGATTTTAGAACTGATAGTGAAAGCGATCCCTCGAATCAGGGATCCCTCGATAAACGCGGCAAGGCGAATGTCTAAGGAAAAAGAAAGACTTAACGCCAGAGCGGTCGAGGCAGACGAGATCGCAGGTACAAATTGATAACATCGTGACGCACGCATCAATTGACGTTGCGATTAATTAACAAATTCCGTCCGCGAACGTGTTCGTCGTAGCGTAGAGAATTCCTATTTTGTTGTTCCTTATATAATTTCTTACATTAATGACGATTATACGCTAGCGCTACCATTTTTCTCTCTTTTACGGCTACCCTACGATTAACAACATCAACAACAACAACACATACAATACATCAATATGAATATAATACATTATATCTATATCCTGTTAAATTTATCTTATCTCATGTACACACGCATGTGTGTGTAACGTACATACGCGCGTTATACATATGTATGTTACATGAATATAGGAAGAGAACGACGCCGATCGTGTCCCGTAGCAAGTATGCGACACATTCGCCCGCATACGATGCGCGGGAAAAGATCTCCGACAAAATTACACACAGCGATTTGATCTGATCTAGTGGAAGGACATAAATGCATAGGTAGATCACACTATACGCGAAGTGACTGTAATCGAGGAATTGGACGCGACAGCAGCGTAAATAGTTTTCGTGGAGAAACGAGCTTGAAACTTTTGTGGAAAAAAAAACAGAGCGACAAATAAACGTTATCTGTAGTCAATGTTCTGATATAATACCGTAAATATAATAAAATTTAGACGTATTGTACGAGTAGTATTGTATACAAAATAACAGCATGACCTCGATTTAACTCTTCAATTGATAAAAATAACGAAGCTAAAACACGAATGAATATCAATGGAACATAAGGGAAATCTATGTAATTGGAAATACGCATTCATTTGCTCACTCTTATCGTTTATATCCCAATTATGTGCTCTTATGTACTCAATATCATCGTCAACGTAACTGAGATTAGCTCAGTTAACGAAAATATGTCCGAAAAGATGATGCTGCATGTTTTAACGCCGTAACCGACATGAGAGGAGTCAATTAGCCTTATATACAAATACATCAATATCGCAAGCTCGAAAACGATAATTACGTCCGCAAAGTAAACGCTCGTACTAAAATTTGTTCCGTTACGAAAAGGCGCAACATCGAAAACAAACGTAATTTTAAAAAATCTAACGCATTCGAGGTAAAAAAAACACATTTCGAAATAAAGTCAGACTAAAAAAAAAAAAAAAAAAACAATTAATGTAAGACGATAGAAATCCAGTATGTACCGTGTATCGTATAGAATTTACGCGTCGCATTACGCATTTAATATCGATTTCTTCCGTTGCACCACCTCGAGATACCGCAGAGGATGCGTATTTCACCCAATGGTGGCATCCGCCCAATTTCGCAAAGACCCGATGTCCACGCATATCGATCCATTCACATTCACGTGTTGAGCGTACCACGCAGAAGAGTTACACGCATCGTGTAACTGTTAAATATCCGCATTATTCTTATTTTACAATTATCTACCCTCACTCATGCTCGGATAAAAAGTCAGTCGCGTCAGTCCATTACGATACAAGCTACAAATCTCACGAATAATTGGTAACTCCGTTTATGAAAAGAATGCTATCACACACACGCGATAATTAACTAAGAGAAATGGTAACTCTGCATACTTTTTACGGATAAAGTATGAAATATCAGCTGTTCCCCCTCTCTCCCCTCCCCCCCCTTCCCACCCTCGCTCCTGAACACCGTAGCAGCTGTTCAAAAATGAACTAAATGCCGTATTTTTTATGTCTATCGCAAATGAAATGTTCAATCTAAGAGAGGTGCACGGGATATAACTTAAAAATTCTTAAGTTTACGGGATGCACTATCGCTTGCAATAATAAATGCAGCATATGTCTTAATTGCCTTTTCAAATTTTCTCTGCTTGTTATATCTCACGTGATAATTATGAGCGCTTCTTTAGATTTCTTTTTCCCTCTCGATGATGCTTGCGAAAAGTAATGTACATACAAAGAGAACAGAATTAATCGAGCGATTGCTACTATCGCTATTATTGACTATTATTGCACGCGATGGTATAATTATAAGCAAGACATTTCTATAATAATATATGTTTATACAAATTATATAGAATAATTATAAAACAATTGAGAATTTATGATTGAGAATTCAAAAAATTATATCATTTGTTCTCACATATTAAATCAAAATGTAATTTTTAAATTACTAAAAATGCTAAAATAGATATTATAAGCTCGACAAAATTGTAAAACAATACAGGCATAAAAGAAGCGAAAATTAAAAATATATATATATACATATGAGATTAATATATACCCTTTTTTTGTGCTTTGAGCTCACTAGAAAATATAATATCGAGATAATTCGTGCGAGATTCGTTCAAGTTCGCAAGTAGTTATACTTTCGTATCTGTGCGCATACACTCTTATTCGAAAACTATCATAATCAATCACATCAAAGTATGGCTCTTTCGATGTAAGTACATGCAATAAAAGGATGTACTTAAATTCACAGTTACGTAAGAGTCTAAATTTTGAAAACACTAAATGCCACGAGATCGCTTGTTATAGTGCACTTGTGCAACTGGATCGCAAACACGATTCAACAATAATTTGTTGCCCTATTATGCCAAATATTTAACAAATAAATTTGAGATTCAAAAAGATAGTTCAGTCTTTAGGCTGAAATAAATAATGCAATTCTTCGAAACGCAAAATATACAAATATGCGCAAAATACAAATAATAGAAGTTGCCATGACAAAGTAAGCGTGTGTTTTACTTAAGTATAGATGTATGTAATGTTATATATTCTCTTTATAAAACACACACATAATATCATCTTTTTTTTTCTTTCTCTCTTTGATTCGATCGTCGTTTCTCGTGCGATTATCGTCAAGCAGATTACAATACACCCCGCGTACCTCTGCCTTTTATTAAATCAACACGTTAAATAAATAACGAATTTACACGATGTAGAGACTTACGACGGGATAGGTTTTAATCCTAAGTTCGTTATCACTACGAAGAATCCCTTCATAGATACCTGTGTACACATATCGTAGCGCGTAGCCTAAAATATCGTATAATTAGAAACAACAAGGACAATGTTACGTCGTAACATTTTTGATTGTCTTCCTCAAAGAGGTTTGCCCGGCCGTTAATCGCTCGGAATACGAAGAATCGCTCTACACAATGAGATACCGGGACACTCTCGTGCCCCGCCCGGGCAGGACAGTGTCCCGATGTTTTCACGACGCGGGCATACCCACAGAAAAAAAAAATTTACTTCATACGGAGTACTTTCAGTCAAAAATATATCAGATCACTCGCGCGTTCGTGCAGACCTCTTTCAGCACTTTCCAACGTTTCTCCTCTAGGCCAAAGAGATTTCACCCTCTCTCGATATACTTCTTACATTATTCTGACTGGAATCTCCTGAGATCTGATCTTTTATTAATCGAAGACCAATCTAAACGGAGCATCTTGGAACGCGATTAGACTTAGTTTATATAGTCGGTTAAATAACGATGCCTTATGCATATAACAACAATATTAAATGTTAGCACTTAGGAAGGTTTGTTGTATTATTTTTTTCTCTTATTTAGAATTATAATATATATATATATATATATGTATATATATTATATACCTCTCTCGCGCGTATTTCTCGCGAACGATCTTAATGCTTCGTTAAGATCATACAAATACGTAATCGACTGTCACATCAGAGACTATCATAGATTCCGAAACCTCTCTGCTTAATACTGTGTGCAAATAATGCGAAACTCATATTTTTCATTAAAGTTCTAACATTGTCTCTTTTGTGTTACTAAGCAGATTTTTTTTATCGTTAAAGAGATCAAGACGCTTTCACGTGAGGCATAGTCGATCAAGGAATCGATCGGCATGTACGATCAACGCTCATCAGTCAAATAATGATCATCAGTAAAAGACACAGCGTTGAAGTAATAGAAAATTACTTCGATCCACATTATTCGACATCTAATTTTTTTGAAGTATTAAATGGTAAAAGATCAGTGTATATATATATGTATATATGTATATATGTATATATATATATGTATATATATATACATACACACATAAAATTGTATCATACATAATAGTGAAGACGTTAACTCGTCATGCCTCATGTAGCATCGAGCTGCCTGAAAACACGTAATCTCTCGCTTACAGCACCGTCAACACGATGTCAACATTCCCGGCGAGAACGTTTTATCGTCATCGAGCAACTGTAGATAAGCGCCACGTGCCAACGTTCCGTTAGTCGTTATTGATTCGTTTCCTTGTACGAGTGTACGGGGAAAATATTGCGTCTAAGTGACATCTTGCTCCTTTCCCCCCCTCCCGACGTATCTCTCGTTGCAGAATTCAGACTGCGATTCGCGTTTAGTGCACCAGATCGCATAACTGGATGCTTTGGACGATGCGTATAATGGCGTGGAGACACGGACACCCGTCGTATCTTTAATTAACACACAGCTAGGTGACTCGTTTCGCGAGTCAATACGTATTCTCGCTAAGCGACTCTGGCAAGCTAGCTCCGCCAGACGGTGACAGGGGTAACTCACTTTCGTATTTGCTGTAGCGACTGTTATACTCCGCCAGCAAGTTAGCTTTCACCTGTCACGCACATTAAAACACATAAAAAGATTTCATATTACGAGTATAACAATATATTATTCGTCGCGTTAGGATGCAAACCTACCTTGGCTCGCTCCTCTTCCAGACTTTGCCGCACTTCCTCATGCTGTCTTTCTAACTCCTCTCTCTTCTTATCGTAAATTTTCGATAAGCGCGTACATTCGTTTACGCCCTTCTCCACGGTCGATTTTGAGACTTCTCGTTTTATACGTTCGAGCTCGGCTTTGTCCTTGTGCACCTTGGCCAACTGTTTGACCTAAAGCGATAAAATATTGCCATACCATCGATCATTTTGTTACACATATAATTCACATTTCCGTTACTTCATATAATTCAGTTGTATAGAATAGCATTGTTATAACAAATAAGTACCTCGCCTTGTCTCGTAACCTGCAATCTTCGCTTAACGTCTGCGGTATCTCTGTCTAGGAACACCTGGAGCATCTTCAGTTGATTGGACTGCGACGCTCTCATCACTTTCTCGACGATCGCAAAGAGATTCTCGTAATACTTTTCCTGAAGTTCACGTTCCTGTTGAGCATGCGCCTTGCACACGGCTAGAAACCGTTCGCTTTGACTCCTGGGCAAACTTCTGGTTCCCTCGTTACCCTCCGCGTTCTCCGGGCATTCGGAGGTCTCGGGCATGGTCAAGGTGCTTAAACCCACTTCACTCGAAAAACTGCTTAAAAATGTTTGCGACTCAATATTGTAGCAATTTCTGTCTGGTCACGCGTGTATACTTACATATTTTTACTCGACAGTCGCTTCACCAGCTTGTTGCTCATATAGAATTTCGATCTGTGCTTCTCGCCGTCGATCGAGGCTTTCTGCGCCTGCAGCCGCATCTTTTCCTTCTCATGCTTTTTCCTCATAGATTCAAGCTTCTTCTCGAGTTCCATCTTCTTCTCCCTGACCAGCTTGTTTTCCATGAGTTTCTCCAAACTTTCGGCTACTATTTCGTCACTTACTGTAGACAGAGTTGGCGAGTTGCCAAAATAGAAAGTAAAAAAGAAGAAAGACAAAATGTTCTTAAAAATAACTAAGAAAAAAAAACACTCACTATTGCTAGCATTGACTGGGCTCTTATTTATAGATGGATCAACTGGCTGAACTGCAGGGCAGGGAGCGTCGTCTTCCACGTCCACTGTATCCGAACTACCTAAACCGCCGATAGACGGTCTACTATGTAAGCTGCTGGAAGGTGGAAAAAGACTTGGCATGTCCACAGTTCCTAAGGACTGCAGTCGTTTAGTTTTTACAACTTCCTCCTGCAAAAATAACATTGTTACTAATGCAATTACAAGAGAGCCAAATCGTGCAGAAAACTTACAGCTGGTTTAGCAGTACTAGGAATATCGCCTACTTTACTTTTATCCTACAAAATGTTAGTAATGTTAGTAAATTTGGAAAAATTGTTAGATAAAAAAAAAGATTAGTAAATCACTTAGCAATATTTTCGAAGCGTACTTCGACTTCATTTGATTCTTCCAAGCAATCCGTGAAGACCAACAGCTGGTTCTCTCTCTTCTCTACTTCGCTCTGATATTTAATAGGATTCGCTAAAGCCTCGGCGAGCTCGCTCAAGCCGTCAGGAACGTAATCCTTCACGATAATGTGTAAAAACAGAGTCGCTAGTGCTAGCGGTTGTCCGCACTCTGTTCTTAATGCTACGTGTCTGTACCCTGGGCATAATCCGACTACGGGAAGTACCCTGTGACCGATTAAACGTCCAGATTCTTCGTACGCCGCTATCCTTATCGAGGCAAGATCCGGCAAAACTACCTGAGAAATGCATAGACAATACGTTATAAAGAAAAAAGTATTTTATAGCATAACTTTGAAGTTTACGCAAATTGTTGTTTCACCTTCTTAAATACAAACGGCTCTCCGTCGTATATTGGATTGATACCGTTGTTCGGCACGATTTTTGTGCGAAATTTCTTATGTACGGTATCCGCTGGTAGACCATACATATTGACTTCCACATAAGTTCCTACTCTTTTGTCGGTTAAAAATTGTGCGGATATCACGTTGATGTGAACCGTGCCTGCTATAATACCGTCAACAGTGGATTCGGCGAAGGGATCTAACCGCCGATCTTTCCTTCTCATAAACTCCGGTTTCATTAGATAACCGCAACGTCGATTATACTCAAATATTCCCAGATTTAATTGCATCGGCAGATCTGTTACAGATAGAATCAAATTCACCACAATAATAAACGATGGATAAAGGTGATATATCAGATAAAAATCTTATTTACCAAGCGTTTGATAATTAAGCGCAACCAGTTGACACCCCGCATTCCAAAATTCTTGCGGCATGAAATTACTGGAATCGAATCTCGTTCCTGACGGATAAACCCTGGATAATTGATGCTTATTGTAATTCACAAAATCTAACGGCTTCTCCTTCAGGAGAGTCGAAGCTTGCTTTTCGTCGAAAGATGACATTTCGTACATGCGATTCTTTTCTGTAAAAATACAGGCGATATATTAAAAAAACTCATCGTCTTCACAATATGAAGAGAATGTATTAATCGATATTCTTCTTGTTAGGATACTTTACGCACTTTCAGCCGATTCGAAACTGTTGAAGTGTACGGGCTGCACATAATTAACTAAAGCTGAAATTTCCGCGCCCGCCTCCGTCTCTTTGGCCGCAGTTTTTTCTGCGACTTTGTCACCCAGTTTCAGTTTCATATCTTCCACATTGGACTCGTCGTCCTCTGTACTCGATTCATCTTCTTCGTCTAAAAAGGAAAAATAATAACTCGTCAAACACGCATGCCTCTCCCATCAACACATATTTTATAGCTCCAATTTCCTATTACCAACCCTCATCATCCTGACCGCTGTCTTTACTACCCTGTCTTTGTTGCAACATCGGAAGATGGGGAATATCGCCATTTCCAATTTGCTCACTTTCGTGTGCAACATCATCAGCCATTTCATTCTGAGGTATAATATCCGGCGGAGGACCGTTTTCTTCTGCAGCAGATAAAGTCACCGTTCCATTAGTTTCACTCTCCGAGGTACCTTCAGCAGTGTCTAAAACCTGCAATTGCTTTTTCTGATGCTTTTTATGATGATGGTGATGCTTCTTCTTATTTTTTATTATTATTTTGCGCTTTAATAACGACGGCGGCGGGAGCTCCTGACCCGGCTCTAACTAAAAAAAAAACAACCAAAAAAAAAAAATATTCAATTACAATAATAATTTTAGCATGTAATTAATTTAGTCTATCCATTAAACGTAATATCTAAAAATACCTTGTGCGATTCGAGTGGCACTTCGAGCAACATTTCCCCGAAAAAGTCTCTGCAGTACTGAGCAATTTTGGCTTGCTGCCTCGTATTGCAATGATTTTCGAAACTGAGAACGACCGGATAGTCAGACGTTTTAAAAGCGGTCTCAGCAATTGCCTCTATCACATCTCGCGCGCATATTTCAGGTACGAATGTATACCTAAGAAAAAAATTTATATTTTTATGGAATCAATCGCATGCTTTCTTACGTAAATATAATACAAAATAATTGCAATAATATTTGTACCCGTGAACAATAACGGGTTCGTCAACTTTCCCATTCCAAAAATCTAATTCAACGCATCGGCAACCGGCTAGAAGACATTGACGATAAATTTCCACGGAACTCTTTCCGGTAAGTTGATGTCCTGAATAGAAGAAACGTTATATAAGTACACAAATGAAAAGTATGATATACGTCGTGTTAAAAATAATTATGACAACGGTGTTTGTATACCTGTTAAATATGTGTTGTGACTAGAATTTATAAAGTAATGCGGAAGCGGTTGATCCATATCATCGCACAATTCAAATTTGGAGACGGCGACAATCGGATTGTCCTCACTCATGAGATATCTCAAGAAACCGTCAAAACTGAGCTGTCCTTTATTTGCATTACACTTGTTGGGTTCGTACTGATTTATGATATCCTTTGCCCTTGCTTCGTTTGCGTACGGATACAGTATCTCGTTGAGGCGCGGATCTCTCTGTGACTTGTTTAAAAAGTCCACAAATTGCGAAACAGACATCAGCTTGCGTTTGCCACTGCCGATAATTCCTTCAAACACCTTTTCCACGTCTGTTCTCTGAGTGAGTGACTTGTAAAAATTGAAGAAATCCTCAAATTGAAATTTTGACAACGGCATGACGTCATTCTAAGAAACAATATTGTTGTAATAAGTGTACGATGTATTTTATATTAATAAAACTTTTCAAAGTTAATATTTACGAGAAACTCACTTTGCCAGATGGAAAGCCAGAAATATCCAACGCCTTCTCAACACGCTTGCGGTCATCTTTGTTTTGTGCAAACATTTTTACTATACTGTAAAACGAATCAAATATAGATCTTATCTCAGAAGAGAACGCTGTTGCGGACAAAAGATTGCATTACAACACTACTCACTCTTTTACCGGTATCTTTTCACTTTTATCAGCAAAAAGTGCAAGCTTGGTATGTGCTTTCAATAAGAACATAGTTGTGCTAGTGTTTAATTGAATCAAATTGTATGCCATTTGAAAAAGTTGTTCTGTCCAATGTTGTGCTATTTCTGCACGCGTTGTGCAAAAATTAATAAAATTCATATTGACAAAGTCAGAGCCGTAACAGATTGTTACAGTTTTGTCTTCTAAGGGAACTTGAGAACCCATCGTTACAAGAGATTTCAGCTTTGGATCCTACAGAGGAATTTTTAATTCACTATAAATTTCTGCTATCTCCTCTGACACAAAGCTTAGAATATATAAGTAAATGAAATCCCTAATAATGCCCCTAACAACTCGCCGCGGCGAGTGCAAACAAAAAGTTCCATACAATGAGCTAAATGCATACAATGCTGCATGCAGAAGTATGTCAGTACTCATTCAAAGTTCTGTTTATTGATTTATGGGAAAACTGATCCAGCTAGGCGTGTTATTTCAATGAATACGGAACTGCCTTTATCTACCATTGGTGCCGGCGGGATAGTAGGTGTGATAAAAAAAGCAAACTATGTATGGGACATAAAGTAGGTAATGGTCTATTAATAAATTAGTCAATAATTATTATGTGATGATGCTCTGTGCGTCATTGATGTAATTATGGAAAAAATTAGAGTTTCTCTTTGATTATTCAACTTGGAGCATTTGTAATACGTTATTCACTATGCGATACCACTAGTAAAGTTGTAAATCATAGTCATCAGACAATTATTATTATATAACAATGCTCTGTGCGTCATTGATGTAGAAAATGGAAAAAATTGAGTTCTCTTTGATTATTCATCTTTGAGCATTCATACAATATTTTCACTGTTAGTTACCACTAGTAAAAAGTTGTGACTCATGGGCACATCAGTATAATGGATGCATAAAATATTTGTTACTATTAAAAGGAACACAAATAAAATTAAATACCTTTGGTACTTTTGCTTGTTTTCCTGTGCGAGTATCTCTTATAATTGCTACGTCCAGCATATCCATCTCATTATTTTGATCCGACCAGTGTAAATAAAAGCCATATTTATCCACTTTCAAAGTCACCGGCGTTGCCACCCCGGAATCCTACGATTACATATAGCATTCGACATTATGAAAGACATTACTTTTGCCGCATGACTGTTTATACTGTAATTGCCGCATAACGTTCTCTCTGATATGTGTCGCGTCTAAGTTGATATTCTCAGGAAAGAAATGCGACGTGAGTTATCGTCACGGAAATTCCGTTGCCTTTCTTTTTTTTAATTTTCTTTTTGACTCCGCTAAACTAGGAGCCTTTTATGCCTAAAGTGACCTTTTACATTTATACTTTTACTAGCGCCTCGACATTAAAACTGCCGACTACCACAGCCGTAACATTAAAAATACACACAAACCTCGTCCCACTTGATAAACTTCTCTCCATCTTGCAGCTGCTGGGAAACTTCCACGGGCTTTATGTGCATGATGACACCTGTACCCTTGCTGCCCGCCATCCTGGCCACCTTACGTTACCGCGAATCCACGCTGGACTTTCAAACGCCGAGTCTCCTTTACGGACGTAGGGGTAATGCGACGTGCGGCGTGGAGAACGGCGGTAGCGAACACGCGGACGTTAACCACAGTGGCGGCGGCGACGGCGACGGCTCCAACTCCAGCGGTGGTGGTGACAATAACAGCGACCACCACGACGACGACTCCGACGGCGACGGCGACGGCGACGGCGACGGCTCCGACGACGGCTCCGACGACGACGGCGACGACGACGACTCCGACGGCGACGACGTCGACGACATAAGCCTCATCGAGATTTCGAGCATTAGGAGCACCTGGATCACGGCCGTGTCCTGGTCACCGCTATTGGTACCAAGACGGGGGGCGACTGTCGCTGTCGTCGTCGTCGCGCTGGGCGTACCTCGCGCGTATAAATACACACGTACGTATCCTAAAGACGTGCGCGTCCTCGGGGACAGCCTCCGCGAGGGGAGCCTCGAACGTCGAACCCGCGCGGTCGCTCGTGAGGCCGCGTCACCGGGGGGTTCAGCCGGGTCGCGACTGGACGAAGGTCATCTGCGGAGACATTTCACCGACGACCGAGGAGCGTGCCACGATGACGATTATCCGGGAGCACACGAATCGGGTGTCCTTAACCGGAGCGCGACCGCGCGCGCGCGCGCACACACAGCAGGGCTCGTCGCACGCGCGAGAGAGAGAGGAAGAGAGTGAGAAACGGGATGACGACAATGGGAAACACAACTGATCCACGCGTGTTGTTGGGTGTCGCGAGCACTCTCACGTTTTCAACTGCTCGATCGTTGGTTCAACACCGCTCGCTCCGAAGCTGCGGCGGCGGCGGCGGCGGCGGCGGTGGCAGCAGCAGCATCGTCATCCTCCTTTCGCGCCGAGTGTCGCACGGTCGTACCGCACGCCGAGGATAAGCACCGACAGCACCGCGCACCGTCCGCGCGCCGTCAACACCAGGAGGCGCTCTACCCGGACGTCGGCAGCCGCGCGCCCGCCGCTCGCGCTTCGCGCTTCGAATTCGCGCCGCGGCAATACGTACATTCACAATCCCATTCAGCGCGGTTAAGTTTTCAACGCGGCCCGATCAACATTAATTTATAATCCTGCGGCAGAAATGCTCATAACAAAATTTCTAGCTGTATAACTCATCATCTCTGACCCCTGACTTATTCTACATTCTGGATATCCTTCGAATAATTAAAAAGTTAATTTTAACGCATGTTGACAATATGATATCGATAATTATTCATCAAATTAGAATTTACGCTAATATACGCTAAGTAGCCTTGGTTACGAGATATTTAAAGAGAGATTTTTTTCTTCCCTTCTATATACATTTCTTCCTTACATTTAAAAGAAATCTTTTCCTTCACTTTTATTCTCCGAAATTTTTGACCTTTTCACGAAAAAGATTGTCGATATCGCTTTCTTGTTATTCTTCCACTCTTCGCATAAAGAGCGATTGCGGAGAGAAGACACAAAAGGTTACGCGAGAGAATGAATTAAAGAGAGAGAGAGAGAGAGAGAAAGATTGACCAACGAGCGTTAACGAGGGCGCGAACAGCGTTGAAAGTTAACGGCACCGGTGGAGGGTTGCGCGACCCTCTTCGATTATTACCCCCTCGGATACATACGCGCGGGGATCGATTTGCGGTTCTCCGTTCCGCAAATTCCGGGATCCCGCCGCCGCGCGCGGGTCACGTCCGTATAAGCGCATCGATTTTGCATTAGTTCCGAGCAATTTGCGCGACGACGCAACGACGCGGCGGCCAGAATTAAATGGGTTTTCGACAGGCTCGAATGACCGACTCTCTCCTCCCAACCCGGGGGGAGGGGAGGTCGGATTTTTCGGAGAATACGAGATGAAAAAAAGTGTCTATGTCGCCGCGCGTAACAGCATACACACACACACACACACATACACACACACACACACATACACATGACATACATACGTCATACGCGATGGCTATGTAGATCCCGGCTTTGAATTCGATCTAAAAATAAGCATGCGCGCCCTTTCACGATGAAGGCAGAATGGACTAATCACCTTCACCGCGCCCATTAAATCGATCCAATCTCATCCGACTGCCATTAAACCTAAGTCAACTTGACTCGACAAACATGCGAAATAGAACGGCGATGACGACGACGTCTCGTATTCCCGTGTGCTCTCTCTCTCTCTCCTCTTCTCTCCTCTCCTCTCCTCTCCTCTTCTCTCCTCTCCTCTTCTCTCCTCTCCTCTCCTCTCTCTCTCTCGGGCGCGCGCGCGCGATGGACTTTTCATTTCGTATTCTTCGTATCTGCGATAGAGTTTCTTATCGTCAGGGTTCATTTCTCAAAGAGACGGTCGATAAGAAAAATCGCGTGTGATATAACGCGATCGCAAGAAATCCCGGAGGTCGCGGCTGGTCTCGTCTAAAAAAAATATTCGTTGCAGATCGTCGTATTTAACGGAGGGAGGGTAAAAGCGAAAACTCTGACGGTGGGTTCCACTCCCGCATTAAGATATAATGAAGTGTAATATTAAAATATTACGACTGTATTGTTTTTGCCTTTAACAATCCCTGTTATGATACAGACTTTCGCTCTTATATGTTTACGACTAGAAATTTATGATTTACTCGCATGCGTTACGCGCAAACATGGACATGATGAGATACATTTGGTACCACAGACTATATGGTTCCCATTTATTTCGTTAGGCCTCAATCAAGAGTTCAGTTACACAGTAACAATTCGAGATCTTCAAAAATCAGAGGAATTACCAAAAGAGACGAGTGAGCGAAAATATTTTTCTGAAATTGCTATCTCGAAATAATTAGGAACCATAAATGATAGGCGGCTGTTTGAGAGCAGTACGCGCAACTAGCTAGATACTTAAAAAATGAATGATTTTTAAAAAATGGAAAAAAACCTATTTAGAGAACGTGATGTGTGTCAGTGATGTGTAGCAGAATTAAAATATTCTTATATATCATTATAAGATAACGTAAACACGGTATATATATAAATATAAAAGGGTTTTCTTTGCCTTAGCTTCTCTATATCTTTACAAATCTATTATGGTGTCGTCGTTCCTGTTGATAGGATCTCCCTTGAGCAACGCCACAATCATACTGGGGAACAAAAAAAAAGAATATATATAATACATTCCACTTCTCTTTTACTACATTTAAATAGAGTAACTGTAATTATGCGATACCTACCAATAAAGATAAATGAAAAAGAACACGAGGCAATACCCGAGATGAATCATGCTATCGCGCGTGTATCTCTTCAGCTGGCTGCGATTGTGAATCTCCGTGGGATCGTAGACCCCCATATTGCCGCTGGGAACGCTCAAGTACTCGTAAAACAACCAAATTGTCATCGGTATGTTCACCAGCGTTAATATCAACTGTCCGTGTATCAACAGGAGAAACACTAGAAACGTGTGCGCTATCAACTTTGGCAACACTCCCTGCAACAAAAATTAACGACGAATTTATGTCATGTTCGTGTAACAAAAGTTCATATAGGCTATGCGACATGTATCGTACCATATTTAGCTTGGAACAACATTCCTGCGCGTTCAGATAATCACACTCGAGATCCGACAGCGTTATAATCTTTACACTTCGGGTCAAGGAAGATAATTCTAATCTATAATTAATTAACGCTACAATTGATAGCAGAGAACGAGATGTAAGCGTTTTTTTTTCTTCTTCTCTTTCTGCCCCTATCTCGAATCTACTTCAATATAAACACTTGCGTCTCGTTCTCTACCGTCAGTCTACATTAAAGTTTCTAATCCTTTTCTTGCTTGTAAACGGAGTAAAGTTTGAAAACGGCGCCACTGCACGGCTGTCAATAGCGGGATAACCTCCCGTCGCGAAGAAAGTCCCTCGCGAGCCCGGTTCGACGGGGCCGTCGAGAGAGGGATCGGCAGGATGCGACCGGGTGACGAAAAGGATACGTAGTACACCAGGAGAAACAGCACGCAGCCCGTGTCGACCAGCGCGATCGCGAAGAGAAGCGGATCCGAGATCAGGACCATGACGCTGCTGCTTTCGCCCGAAAACGCGGCCGATTACATGAGACTCGCGTCCGCGGGTGCTCGCCAAGCCGTCCGCTCCGCAGACCGCAATTCCTCTCGTGTCCCAGTCGCGCGAGTACGCGCCGGCCTCGCCGATCAGACTCCCGCTGTAAACTTCCGGGCCAGGAATGCCAGGATCGCCGACTGTTGTTGACGAAAATGCATACACACTTCACGGTGTTGCCAATCGCACGAAACGCTTGAATCCCCTCCGATTCCACACGGGCGATTACACTGGGCGTCTCGCGGTGTTTACGCTTCTCAGGGACGACCAAATCCCGATTAACTTTATCAAGCAATTATTTACACCGTTTTGTTAACGCCGATAAGAGTGCGTTATTTGCCTATTTCGCTTGACGCACGTGTGAAAAGAAAGATCAGACATGATAAATTATATAAAATTAGAATTATTATTGTTCTGTTGATCTCTACCGACGTAGATTATTTTTATATCTCAGTTAAATTCTATTTGATGATTTTTATCCTCTTCTAAATTTATATAATTCACCAGTAGAAGACAATAAAAACTAAATTAAACTGAATAATAATAAGTTAATCTACAATGGTAGACATGGGACAAATGGGCCATATAATGTTGTGCCTTATTAATCTATCCTGTCACCTGTCAACCTGTGTGATTTTTTAATTATGTATTTTTTAATCTGTTGCGTCCATCTGACGGCGGTGCAGCATACTAAATTGTCAATTTCTGTGCTGTTTTATCTCCAAGAATAAAGAAAAAAAGAAGAAAGATACGTGGTGCAAAACGTTCAAAAAGAATAAGCTTATTAATTATGCACGTTGCTTGAAATCTCCAAAAATCTTTGCATTTGGAACAAAATAAGTATATATATTTAGACGCCGGAAAGACGAAAAGCGAAGACTCTAGAGTGCAAAAAGTGCAAACAATACGAACAGATGCCGGGGCCTTGGATTGTCGCGCATGCGTGAGAATATCTGGAAACATTTGGTTCCGCTCGTGCTGCTTGCACTTTTCGCACTCGGCCTCTTCGCTCTCTCTTTGTCCCACACTTGAACACATGTATTTATTTCGTTTTAAGTGCAGCACTTTATAGAAATTTCAAGCGACATAAACAAATTAATTGGCTCCATTTCTGTTGGCCGCTCTGCGATGCATCCGTTGTTCGAAAAATCAAACGATTTCTGTGTAGTATTTACGACTGTACAGTGACGGAGGTTCGTATATACCGTAGTTTCGTTCGATCTCAGAAAACACGGTGATGCTCGACGTACAATCATGGAGCTGTGGGAAAAAGTTATCTTAGAATGGGTGAGCAATAATTTTACGTACGACGAATATTAACACACGCAAAGCTTATACGTTTCTGTCACGGCGAGTTTCGTGTATACACACAATCATATGTCGAACTCTTTCGGCCTTCGCAGAGTTTTTCGTATCTTTTCACTTTTATCCTCTGTGATTTCTCTCATATAAATGTTCAGTCATTAATAATAAGTGTATTATTTTTACGAGTGTATAATTTTTATGATCCTAGAGCTTTAAACTACAGCTGTGTAATTGTATGCCCAAAGAGGGGAGAGGTATGTCTCTCAGACACAAATGTTTTAATTTACAGATCAATTGCTTGGAAGTGCAGAGAGAATCGGTGAAAAGTATAACAGAATTGCATGATGGAGTATTTTATATCTCTTTCCTGAAATTAATGTGAGTATTAATATGTGATTCCTGCGTCGCTATGCAAATATGTTACCTGAGCCTACTGTCATTCAATTCATCATGTTACAGAAAATGGAAGAAGCTTGAGGAGTTTGATCAAGAGGATATTGTGAAATTTATAGAGGGTAGGCATTTCTACGTTCGTACTGTTCCTCGTATTGTTCAGTTTCCTAACTAAATGCATCATCTTTAAGTCCTTGAATTAAAACAAAAAACAGAAATTTTTCTCTTTGAACTGGAGCTTTGAATTGTATATAATTAGGAGAAAATTAATATTTTGTTATATTATCTGTTTGCAGAGGAATATCCTTCTTTCAAAGTTAACAAAGATGATAACACGGAACATATATACATTGCGTCCCTGTTACTGATACATTTGTGTCGAACACTGTCTACGATATATCATTGTCTGCAGTATAACATGTGCGACAGCTTGAAAACGGAAACGCAAATTAGAGTTAAAGCCTTTCTGGAGAGTATTCTGCCTATTGGCAAGGATATTACCAAGGATACTATGAGAGAAGTTATTATGGAGGTAGAGGATATGTCGACGGCTGTGGAAAGCCGGAGAACACCGCCGATCGAGGGTTCCCCTTTTGCCAATTCCCCCTTAACGCGTTCGGGACGTAGCAAAAAGATTTTGACCGAACGAGTTCGGGAGTTGAGGGATTTGAAATGCAGCTTGGCGATAGAACGATTTAATAATGCGGATTTACGGGACGACATATCAAGGCAACACAATAAAATAAAGAAGCTGCAGAGGAAGCTTGACGAGAAATCGGCGAAGATAAAGGAATTGCGAGAGGACCGGATTCATTCGAGCACTCCGCAGCCGTCCCGCACGAGGGAGGACAATTCACAGGAGGAATACTACAAGAGGTATATTAACGATCTGGAAAATCAATTAAGTAAACAGCAGGATGAAATTACTAAACTGGAGACGGAGAAGGATGATATGTCGAAGGAGCTAAGTTGCACGCGTAGGATGTCGAAGCATTATAAGGAAAATTTCACGAGCTGCGAACAGTCCTTGGAGACTTTGACGAACAAAATTGAATTGAAGGACAGAGAACTTATAGAGCTTAGGATGCACAATGAAGAGTTACGCGTGCATCTCAAAGAATTGAATAGAAATCCAGACCAAAGTTTTGAAGTTGACGATTTTGCACAATCTGCCGCCGCCAAATCGTTTAACACTAGTGAAGTTCTAAGTACCGTGGTCGAGATTCAACTCCAGGAGGCCAGGGAAGAGTCCGCTATATTGAATGCTCAAGTTGATACCTTGAAAGGAAAATTGGATATTCTCACGAAGGAGTACAGAGCACTGCTGGAATCGAATAGAGACTTGCAGGAAAGAGTAAAGACGTTGGATCGGGTGCAGGCAGAATTAGATCGTGTGCAGAAGGAATTGGATGCCTCGAGCACGACTGTTGCAAATTTACAGGTGGAGAATGTCGCTCTCGTTACACAAACTGAAGATTTGAAAAATTTTCTTTCATCTACAGAGGAGAAATTGTCCGAGGTAGAACGGTCGAATATTGCACTGAATGCAGAATTGGACAGCTTAAAACTGGACACGAAGAGCTTGAGTGAGCTGTTTGAAAATGAAAGGGCCAATTCCTCAAATTTAAGCACTACTCTGGCGGAAATGAAATCACAGGTAACGGAACATCTTGCGTGCATTCACGAGCTCACCGATGAGAAGGATTCGTACAAATCTTCCATCGAAAATTGCAGTAAAAGTTTAAGAGATATTTTACACTGTGACAATCAATTTATACAAGTTGATAACGATAATTTAAATAACTCGACGCTCAATGATCTTACAAAATATATTGAAACAATGTTACATAATTGCAGTATGATGCGCGTTTCATACGAGAATGATGTCGAGAAATTAAAAACAACGATAGACGAAACAAATGCGAATCTGCGTGAGCAACAATTAACTATTACAACTTTAGAAGAACAAAATAAGCAGAATCTCAGGGAATTAGCTAATATCGAGGAAGAGAAGAATCAAATGGATTTCTTGTTAAATGAGCAAAAGGAAATTATCCGTTTGAATTCAGAGAAAATCGAAAGTTTAGAAGAGATTAAATGTAAGAAACTTATTTTAGAGCAAAGCGTGCATGAATTAACAAATAATTTAACGAATCGAGAATTACTACTGAAACACGTTGCAGTACAACTAAAAAATCTATATAACATAAATAAAGATTTCAAATTAATGAAAGAAGAAATTCAGCAAAATTTTATTGAACATCGAAAAAGTACGGAGCTAACATTTGAAAAATTGCAACACGAATATCACACGTTGCATGACAATTATCACAAAGTACAACAAGAAAAAGGGGAATTAGAGTCTAATTTCAACTGTAATAAGGAAGAATTATCAAAAATTTATGCGACAAACGCTACACTACAACAAAACTTATTAGAAAACAAAGAAAAAATTGATACTTTGGAAGAGAAGAAAAGAATTCTTTCCAACGAATTAAATGAATCCAAGCGTAGCGTACAAGAATTAAGAGATATAAATCAAACATTAGAAGAACTATACGCAGTAATGAATGCTGAATCAAATGATAAGCTGGAAAGCCTCAAGTCAGATAATGCTAAAATATTACTCGAGCTGAAAGATGCCACTGATAAGCTAAATTTATTACATCAGGAAATGAGCGATACAACGACGCAGATAGAATTGAAAGAAGCACAAGTTAACGAGTTACTTTCGAATGTGTCAGCTTTAGAAACGGAGAAGAACGATTTGATGCGCTCCCATAAAGAAATATTTGAAACGAAAGATAAGGAAATAGCAGGGAAAGAAGAGGAATTATCGACGTTACGAAATAAGATGGAAAAGCTGAACAGCGAAGCAAATGTCACGGAGAAGAAAATGAAGGAGATAATTATTAATCTTCAAGAAGTAAGATCCAGCCAAGATGCGATCTTGGCGACTCAAGAAGCAGCTCTGAAAGAAAAGTGCCTGTACATAGAAGAACTTCAAGAACGGTACGACAATTCGAAGGAGAACCTGAATAAAGAACTTGAAGATACAAAATTGACACTGCGCGAGAGCCGAAGTAAATTCTTCGATCTGGAAAATCAACTTAATAATCAAAACAGGACTATAGCAGAATTGCAAGACATGCTGAAGGCAATGAGCGCGGAACTTGAGACGAGTAAGGAGCACTGCAAGCGTATGGATGCCAGTCAAGTGGAAATTGTAAAATTGTGCCAAGAATTGGAACATCCAACGAAAAATTTGAATTCTACGATTACGGAAACGTGCTCAGATTTCGATTTACACGACGTGCCACAGTACGAGTGCATTAATATAGAGAATAAGTACAAGTGCATTAATGTAGACAATAACGCAAATATCTTGAATATTATCAAGATGACTCTTGAGGAATTACACAAATCTCAGAAAATTATCTCGCATTTAGCTTGTGTAAATGCGAAATTGAATGAAACTTTGGCACAACAAACAATACTTGTAGAGGACGGTGTAAAGGACAAAGAGGAGGTCGGCAGTCTCAAGAATAAGATACGAGAATTGGAAATAATAGCACAGAAACGAAATAACTATCTCAAGAACCTCATAAAAAATAAGGAATCTTTAAAGGAATCTTTGCAGAAAGTTTTCGCCACACGAAACGATTTAGATACTATTTTAACGTCGTCCAAGCAAAAGTGGAACGAAATATTGATCAAGTTTCAGGATATTTTTTACATTGAGAATTCCGTTTGCGACGAATTCAAACAGCTGCAAATTAAAAAGACAAGTCTCGAAAATACGTTGTTGAAGTGTCAAACTGATTATTCAGAGAGCGTAAAATCTATGTCCGATGTTTTGTGGGAGAAGTTCTTGTGGACGGAACAAAAATTACACGATACCTATTTATGTTCGATACATGAGAAGGAGTGTTTGGAGATACTAACTCATGTGGAAGAAGATCAATTTTCTAATGAGAAGACGATAATTGATATGCAATTGGAAAAATACAAAGCGCTGCAAACTGATGCAATAAAATCCGAAGAAGAGATTGACTCTTTCAGTACTTTGGTCACTGTTTACGACAACAACCTAAAGTCTGGCGAAATCAAGAGTCACGTAGAGATCGAGAAGAAACTACAAAATCAAATTAATCAGATGACAAAGGAAAAGAAGGATCTGAAAACTAAAATGGATACTATGCGTTTGAGGAATGTAAAATTAGAGAAGAATATCGATGATCTCAGAACGGAGATAAGAAAACTGAAGTCGACGGAGGCAGCGCCGGCGGAAGCTAGCTTGGCAATCTCTGAAGGATCTGAAGTGCAATCCCTGAAAGAGGAGCTGGAACGTTTAAAAGAGCAGAACCAACAGCTACATGAAGAGAAAGATGAGGCGAGCAAGATGGCAAAGCAAAAATTGGAAAATCAGTTAAAAGAGATTCATGCTACGTATGAACAAAAACTGGAAGATATGAAACAACAAATGGTAGGTAGAAAAATATCTATGTTTAAAAATTTTGAGATTTATGTTTCACGTGAACGCTACTTTAATATTAATACTTTACGTTAATTTATATTTATAGAAAATAGCCTACAACGAGCAAATGACAAAGTTAAGTAAGGATCAAGAGAAGGTCGTGCAAGAAAAGTTGCAGAATCAAATGGAAATAATGTGCCAGCGACAGAGGGAGGAACTCAATAGATACAAAGCACACGTTGGCGAATTAAGTTCGCAACTTTGGAGCGTGGGTGAAAAGCTCCTGATTGAGCAACAAGAGAAGCAAGACGCGTTACAGCGTTTAAAGGAACTAGAGATCACGGTCAAAGAGTTACAGACGAATCAACCAGTCACAATTTCGCGCAAGACTTGCAGGTACGCGCAAATTTTTTATGAAATTTATTATGAAAAAAATTATCAATTTTTAACGATTGATTGATGTGTTATAGAATGGAAAAGAAGGAAATGTTACCTGAAAACTCGCACCAAGCACATAAAGTAACAACGGTTTTAACTGAAGAAACACTCGAAAGAAGGCATAGCATTAGAAGCATACAAACGATGGGCAATGCATTCAAAACGGAAGATGAGGAAGAAATCTTCGACAATGTTTATCTAGGTATATTTCACACATTGTAGATACTCTAATGTCGATAAAAAATTAAATTTTATTTTTCCACGTAATTAATCATTTCTTTTTATTCCAGCCGATATGAAAAGGGGCAATTTTATGCCGATCTCAGATGTCAACCGTTTGTCTGTTTTGCAAATGAGAAACTCTCTTTGCAAACCTCATCTGAAATCCTCTTATCCGGCAGAAATGCAGTTTATTCCTTCAACCTTAACCGAAGAAGAGATCAAAGTAAGTTTCTCCTTAATGTCTACATTAACATCTTTAGAATTCTTATCGCGTATATTAAATATTTTGTTAATTTCGAGTAACATGTCTCGTTTGTTTATGTGATCTTTTATAGACGGGCTCTGCAGAAGAAAACTTTAACGATAGTCTTAGTCAGAGTCTTCTCCCGGAGCAGAAAGCCAGGAAGAAGGATAGAACTCAGGTAAGCATCAAGTTGTGTGTGGCTATCATTTTATGTAGTAATCGTCTCGTACTCAATGTTTGCGATTTCTACATTCATCATTAGATATCGTATAAAAAGCCTGGTCCTCCAACACCAAGCAAAAACGGAGGAAGATTATCATTGCAGGTATTTTGCATATCGTATATGTTATTATCTTGCATATACTGCATATGATTGCAAAAAAAAATATCTGTTCGAGAATTCGCTAAAACTGAAAGGAATTTGTTTTTTCACAACGCTTTTATTGCGCACGTGTATCACTATAAAATTATCACTAAATATTTTTTTTAACAATTTGCGTTAGAGTAATGAAGTAAGAAGCCCAAACTCACGTGTGCTGAGGGAGCGAAATGTGGATAGAAAAACAACGACTACTCCTCATTCACTGAAGACCATATTCTCACTGAAACGGCAAGATGAAGTGAGTAACGAAAAAGAAATATGAACGATTTTATATTAAACGACATTAATATGTTGTTTTAAAAAACATA
Organism: Wasmannia auropunctata; assembly: GCF_000956235.1. Classification (NCBI taxonomy): domain Eukaryota; kingdom Metazoa; phylum Arthropoda; class Insecta; order Hymenoptera; family Formicidae; genus Wasmannia; species Wasmannia auropunctata. Next base: position 2,410,709 of record NW_012026779.1, read on the forward strand.
TTTTTCTTACAGAATGCAACTAGCACGCCAAAACGCCGACTCAGTAACCTTTTTCGCAAATCTCGTTTACAATCAGATCGATAAATAAATATCATAGCCATACGACTACGTATAAAAAGGCAATACAATGTCTTAGCGTAACAAACTAGGAACTCTATAAACTACAGATTGTATTAATTGACGTTATATAAATAATTGACATCACTGCAATATTTATATTGTTGATATCATGTGAATTAAGAATTTATAATAATTTATTCTATTACTGTTCTTATTTTTTTTACCATTCTGCATTGAAAGAAGATTGCGTGTAGAAATTTCATGTAATTTACGTGACATCAGCAATATAAATATTGCAGTAATGTCAATTAATACAATCTGTATTTTTTTTTGCTCTTAAGGTTTTCACGAGTATTCTCTTCAAAAGTGCTGGGAAGCTAGTGGAATATCTTGTCTTGTTTCATTGTTAATATCAACGTTTCATGAACAATGCTGTTCACTTCATCAGAGCGAAAAGCCTCCTGATACGGTATCAGGTTGCTTCTCGCCCTGATAAAGTAAAGTAGAATTATTCACGAAATGTTGACAGTTAACTATGCAATATGATGAGACAACTCACCAATTTCTTAGCACTTTTAAATCGATAGTTATAGAGCTTCTAGTTTGTTGTTGTGCTAACATATTGTATTACTTTTATACATAGTCTCCAGAATTATTATATATCATTCTACGTTGAAAGAAGAATGAGAATTTATTGTAACTCTTTGCAATATGTGTAATAAATGTGTAAATATAGAATGTGTCACATAAATAATTAACATTTTATAAATCTATATAACACATTCAAGTGTACAAAGCATTATCACAAAATGTACAGGAAAGGGAAATATAATTGTGAAAGTATCCACTTATCCATGTACAATGTATTCGCAAATAAAACTATATTAGATAAATTCTTCTTTATCTATCGTATCCTCCGGACGTTTGCGAACTTCTGCATATATCCGCAGACACATGGGACTTACGGTCTCCATTTTAGCGCCGGTTGCGAACGGCCTTTTAGAAGAGGTGTTTCTTGGCAGAGACACTCTCAATGATTTGCCGTTGCCTTCCGAGAGGAATGGTGATCGATTAAAAATTCGATAATGTTCCGGGTGGACCCGGATCTTTGGCACGGAAAACAGACGTGCAGGCTCCTATGCCACGATCATGGTAGAAATACATTATAAAAAAAAATATGTATATAAATATGTATATGTATATACATATAATATGTATATGTTTTTAAATATGTATTTCTACCATGGCCACGATCACCACATACTAATAAATTGTATTTGTTTATTTCAAGAACTACTATTAAATGGTTGATAAACAGACTCAGAGATAAATATAATTTCCTTATAATATGTAGTTTTATATAAAAATGGAATACATATATCGTATTATTTATATAACATGACATATTATGAAATAAACTCAATTCTGAAAACTTAAAATTTTTTTTTATAAGTGTAACTTTGTAACATAATGTATTCATCTATCAAAATGTATTAATACTCGCTCTAAAAGCTTTATATTACCTACATAAGTTAAGTATGTTTTTTTATATTTCTCAAATCGCGTAGCTGCTTTGAATACATATCACAATACTTCAATCGTCCAATTATCTAAATTCAAAAGTACGAGAGAGCGAAGTTTTTAACGATATGATGTCTCCTACTCGGAATCAGATTCCTGTAATTAATTTGAATAGATATATAATGTCATGTAATTCGTAGCATTACGTGCTCATTGTGCGCATTGTAATATCGTACGAACTTACCATATATTGCCCCTCAACGTATCTCCCTGAGTTTCTAGAGGTTCTCCGCAATTCCCTGTGCTCCACGTGCTCTTGACTTCGCCGTCTGTCACAAAATTACGTGTTCCGTTTATTAATAATCTGAAAATATAATATAACACACGACAGCATACTTACGATCTCGACTGGATTTGTAAAGACTTAAGTCTGTTATCGATGTCCTGTGAAGGACTCGTCGAGTTGTCTTCTATAGTTGCCGAAGGAGATGTTTGCATTTGTGCAGTGTCATTATTTTCATAGAAAGCATTTGCTTTGGGTCCGCGTATAACACCTTTAACTGGTGATCTGAAAAATAAAATGATTATACCGACATTTATTGAATGCATTTTATTATTTAAAAATGATTTATATTGTAATTGGTCTATATTACTTTTTTTCTTTTCTATTTAGTTAAAAAAAAAATATATATATATATATGAGATAATAAACTCACTGATTTTTCCGTGGACCGCGCTTTTTCTTCTGTTTGCTGAAATGAAAACGCTCATTTTCAGGTGCAATTATTCTGACTATTCGAGATAAAGGGACAAAAATATCAGAATATAAGAAATTGTCACATGCACATGATCACATACATATGATCGATTTGCATACTCAAATTATATAGTTCATACATACATATGTACTTGGAAATTTTTTTAACATTACTTTTTTGGTAAGAGTGAAATATTAAAATCGATGTAACGTTATCAAGAGATGATACAGATGAATAATAATATATTTGTGAAGTGATGGGTATAGAGAACGGCGTGTCATGAAGAGGAACATAGGCATCATTAATTTCAGGAAACATGAAGCACATATAAATGAATAACTTTTTTATTTTGCTATGTATTAATAATTGATCAAATACGTTTTCTCACGCTTTTCAATTCCTCTATAATTTTGATAAAATAGGATCTAGGAGCGCTGGGAGTAGAAGGTCTTATTCGAAGCAATATTTATTCATATGTCTATCGCACCAATTTGTATTATTAATATATAAATAAATACAAAGGTTTTTTTTAAGCTTACGTGCTTTCAATCTCGATAAAATACACACATCGTTCTCTATGCACTATTTCTTTTCAATTATCTCAAAAATATGATACGACAATATTATGCATTTGTGTTAATAGTTTCTTATTTCTAGTTCAGAAATGCTTTGTTGTTGAAACAAGCACGAAGTATACTAGAATACATCGAAAATATCTTGTACAATTTTTGTCCCTTACATATACATTTTTAAATATACACAATTAAATCTAAAAATATATTCTTAAACTCTTATAACGATCAGATCGCCTGTATCAAGCGGTTAGAATCACTACTCATGCAGACATGTAAATGTATACAAAAAAAAATATATTTTTTTGTTTAAAATATAGTGATTTAAAGTAACAATAGATATTTACAAATTAAGCACAAGCATGCAGTTATACTGCAAGAAGAACGCAATTTTATTTTATAAAAAATATACAGCTTATGATTGAATCATTCATCAATACTCTCTTTTTCTCTCACACACACTTTCTCAATAATACTTCAACTGTTTTGATATTTTAAAATTATGATAATTATAAATTTTAACGTATCAAAATAATAGAGTTTAACAATGTACGATTTATCATTACCCTACATTATAGCTTTTTTTCATAAATTTATTGTAGTCGTAATGTATTCAAATTTCATGAACATACCATAATATTAATAAAGCATTAATGAAAAAAATAGCAATAAAATAAAAATATTATTAGTAATGGAACTGCTGCTACCACTACAGATCTACATTTTGCAAGCAACATTAATGTCTTGTAGCAAAAGAAGCACATTAGTATGTGCATAGAATATCTGCGCGCTTTCAATTTTATAAATAATACATATCATCCACAGTGTAACTTGCACTGCAAAAGCTAGTAAAGCATTTAGTTTTTATTGCAATGATATATTCGAGCGCTTGCCGATTTTTCTTTGTTATCGAATAAATTACATATAAGTGTTACTTGCAATTATAACTAAGACCATACTAATAAAATCTAACAAAAAAAGAATATTATATTAGATTTCTCTATATTCGGGTACATCCAACTCACCCAGCAAGTTCGTGATCGGAACCTTCATCAGGTTCATCAGCATCCTCTTCTTCTGCAAAGAGAAATATTATTGTTTAGACGATGAAGACAGGGCAACTTAAAATTACCTGATAATCTTAATGCTTCTCTAATTACAACTATGAACGCAAATATTTTTGTAATTATCGACGTTTGCGTCTGGTCCAGTCCCAGTCAGAGTCCGAATCCGAATTCGAATTCGATTCTACAGCATTAAATGATTTTGTTCTTTTGCAAAAAAAAAACGGAAAAAAATATGAACCTTGTACAGTATTAAAAATTACAATACATTTACCAATTTATTGTATTTAATTAATTTCGGAAAACGGAGTTGCGTTTACTGAATACATAAAATATAATCAGAAGCGCTTTTTAAGATAGCCACAGTGAATCGAAATCTTTTACCTGCTAAATGATCTTTCTTGCGTCTTGTGTAAGCTCGTTTACTTGTAACTGGAACTTGATCAGTTTCACCGTGTAACAAGCTGTTTCTGTACAATAGTAAGGGCTGCCAATCCTCTCCTCGTGAAGACGGCATGCCAGCTTGTAGCCGTCTATCCAGAAAGTTGAGTCTGCAATTAAGCACATCATATTAAAGTGTATAAACTTGGAGAAAAATACTGGCAAGTTTAAAATGTAGTACTTACACTAGACGTTTATCCTGCTTGAGCAGCTTGTTCGTGAATTCCGACAGTATCTCGAGGAACGGTAAATTCGGCGGCGGACCTGTAGGATCCTGCTCGACACCATCCGGCGGGGTAATGACGAATAACACTCCCGCACGGTGCAAGGCCGTGATCGCTTCGCGATTTTTCACGGCGTCCAAACCGAAGGATAAGGCAAATCGCTTCGCGAGTTCCTAGACATAAAATTACACTTTTAGCACATTTTATCTCTTATCGTTGCGCTACGAAGCGATTACATCGACAAATACATTACCTTTATCGCGGTAAATTCTTCGCTGTTCCTGTTCACCTTGCCTTTGTCGGCCATAATCTCGTTGTACAAGATATTTAAGCTTTGTTGCATCGTTAGCGCACAATTCGTTTTGTTGATGTCCCTCGCTTTCCCTAACGTGGTTTTAATAATATCGCCATAGTCATTGTAATACTTGACGTAATGCTTGAACACATCCGCCGCAGCTTTCGTGGGGATCATGTTGTATACGATTAACTTGCAATAGCCAGCCAAGAAATTTCTTCGTTTGTGCAGCTCCTCGATTTTAGAGTGTTCGTCATGCTCATCTATGAAGTAAATTTATATTATAAAAATATCTCCACAAGCTTGTTTAATATATATTAACTATTCATTCGAGGCGTTGAATAGCCTAACGAAAGAACAATTATCAAAGCAAGATCCGGGTTCAAATCCCGGTCTTGCCGCCTCACATAAAAGAAATTTTGTTTGGAGAAGATATTATTTCGTTGTGAGAGAAATAAAATAATCAAAACAAATTTCAGAATAACATAAACAAATCATGTGTATTGAAAGATTCAAATGAAAATAATAAATCACTTACCGTCTTCCTCTTCGGAGAAAACATACTCTTGTATAAATCTATTGAGCATATTCTGCATTGCTTGGTCCGGCTCGTACACCAACTGATGCATCAAGGGATTAGAGTGCGTAGTCAGTTGGTTGCAGAATACCACCAACAGATCGCATATGGTATTGTACGCAACTTCCCTTAAGATCGGTGGCGTCGGCTGCTCAATATGTCAAATATCACTTATAAAATATTTGACAACATGGTCTTGTTTTCGCGCGAATTTATGTTAAAATTATAATTACCGCGCTGCTACTATCGCCACTGACGAAATGGCGCATCGAACCCATAAATGAGTGCAGTCGTTCCTTCAACTGCCGGCACTCGTCCTCGCCACGACTGCCCGAGTCCGCAGCGTCCATCAGATGATTCTCGCCCCACAAAATGGCAAAGAAGCATGCGCTTATGCAGTATTTAACTGCCTTGTGTGGTAAACATCTGTATATAAGTAATATGGTTTAGAATATTTAAAATATTTCGTGTGTGGTTATCGTAAGTATAAAAAACGTACTTTGCAGGATCCTTCGCATCCTCAATATCCTTATACAATGAATCCCATATACCCCAAGGATTCATATTGTGACAGGCGTAAAAGATGGAAACTTTTTTAAGTGATTGGACAACGTTAAATATTTCATCTTCGTCCGGTTCCTCATCTCCCTCAATCAAATTTCTGTATTCGTCGATCGCTTCTTTATACTTGTTTACAATCGAATCGATTAAAGTTGAACGAGCGACGTCGCATCTATAAGGAAATAATTTGAATACCAAATGCTTTAAACAGATATATAATTTGAGAAAAAAAAAATATATACCTGGTGAAAATAGCATGGCCCTCCACGCACATGTTTTCTAAAGTTTTGGCCGCCGTATCCAGTACTTCGGTATCGTGCATCTTCTCCACGATCGTGTGAATTTTATTCAACAGAGAGTCTAAATTCATTTCTTGTCTGGATTTCGTGTAAATATCCAAATCGAAGTATTGCGGGATCGCGAGTAAATTCGCCAGTTTCTCGGGATCGGCTCTGTACTTGTCGAGTAACAGCGGTAACGTTTGAATGAAGTGTTCCGTCAATTTTTGCTTATCATCGAAAACTTGTTTGAGCTCCTTCACCGACAGGATTTTTCGAGTAGGTCCACGGCCGACCGGCGCTTCGCCCGTAGCGGCCTGCTTTATGCAACACACCATCAATTCGATGAGGGACGTTTCTTTCTGATTGTCCAACGCCTCCTCGTCGGGGCCGGCCTCCTCCAGCAGAAGATCCGTCATACACTCCCAATCTTTCATCATTTGGTTAGTTTCGATCAGGGAATCGACCAGGTACGCCCCGTGCTCGTGTAGCTCGGATTCGATGAAGAACAGGACAAGATCGCGAATAAGCGGCGTGTTCGGCAATCGTTTCTTGCCACGTCTGGTCTTAACGTTCGCCATTGCATGGTCTTCCAGACGGAATAGGCGCTCGTTCAGAAATTCCCCGGCCGCCTGCGCAACCGCACGATGCGAAGAATAGACGAGCTCGTACACGTGTTCGCAGTCCTTATCAGTGAGGATCTCTCTGTGATGTTTCAGGATCGAGATAACCAGTTTCACAGCCTGCACCGCCACGTCGTATTCCTTGTCCAATGTCATCGCGACGATTCTATCCTTGAACTTGCTCGTGAACAACTCGAGCTTCGTTTTCAGTTCCTCCGACGCGTACAACGGTTGCAGTGCCTGCAAGCACTTGAGCCTAACCTCTCCAACTTTATCATGTAAAGTCCAGCCTGCAAAATTCGTATCAACACATGAAAATCTATGTTAACCGTGCGGCTTCTATTTTTAACGTGTAAAAATAGGAAAAATATTCTGTACCAATATATTTCAAATAGGAGTCATCTAAGAAGTTTTGGTGGAACTTCTTCATCCAGACTCCAATCTCCGCCATACAAATCGCGCGTATTTCCGGCAAGGTATCCCTGTATCTGTGAACGAAAACGGACTTGAACATGTATGTGAGCATGTTCTTTATTTCGTCCATATTCTCTTCCAATTCCTTCCGCTTTGCCATCAAGGACTCCAGTCTGTCCGCTGCCCTCTTCTCCCGAGCCTTTTGCCTCTCCGCTTCATACTGTCGTTGCGTGTTGTCCAAATTTATGGATACAGTCAAAGCAACATCTACCAACGCCGTCATCAGTTTCATGGCTACAAATAAAATTGTTTCATTAATAAGTATATATTTGGGCTCGCAATAAAATTCTGTAAACACGGTTACTCAGTTTAGAAATTTACCTGCAAGCGTTGCAGTATGTCTGAACGCTCTCACTTGTGAGTCCGACAGTCCAGTTAATAAAGAAATAACGTTGTCCATTAAAAATTGATCGTAAATAATCGAGTACTGGCACTGTCGAACGAGGATCTGAACGAATTCACAAAAGTTTGCGCGGAACTTCTTCCACTGTTGTCCCGTCATTATCAACGGATATTCACCACTTTCCTGTAGAATAGAAAATTGTATATAACCACAAAGTTAGAATCTCTATCAGATATTATAATCTGAGAAACAGACCTCGTCGAATTCCTCGGTCATCTTGCGAATAATCGCCACATGTTCCATGGTCAGCTGCATCTCGGAAGTGATGCGACCTTTGCAGCCGCTTGCGTTGATGAAAAACTGCATCAGCATAAGCAGCGCGTTCTCTCTGTTACTTTTGTACTTTTCTATCCAGTCGTCGACAATAGTCTGCCAAGCAATTGTAAATTTGTAGTAGACTTCTTTGATACACGGCTCTCCCTCGTGCACTTATTAATACTTATAAATCAACGTACGGTGAGCGACGAACGATTATTTCTAATAACATAATAAAGACTAGCTTCGTCTTCCAAACTGTGCGAATGATGCGCTCTCTTGTTACGTCCCCGTCCACCGCCGCCTCTGCCTTTACCACTGGGCAATGGAACGTAGTCCGTGTCGACTTCTTTGTACTTGGGTTGCTGCACCACGTTTCCTTTAATGTGAAGAATTACAATCCACATCTCCCGTTGCCAAAGTCTTTCGTACAAATATCGTCAAAGAAACACGTTCGTACGTACCGCGCATCCTGGCGCGCGTGTTCCTCGTGATCCTCATGTTAGAGGCTGCCGGCGTCGCGGGAGCCTCGAATTGCGTCTGATTGTCAAAGTTTCCCGATTGCTCCTGGTACTGCTGCTGAGACGTGCCCGGCGAGGAGTAGCTCTCGGAGGAGTAATGCTCCGGGCTGCAAATATATACAAACACGTTACAAATCACGTCTGTACTCGGAGGCGTTCAATGATCCTCGCGATAATAGAACGCCGACGTGGGGCTACTCACGTGGGGTTGTGCAGCGGAGTCTGGGACGCCTGGTTGTACGGCGTGTACGGGTTGTAGTCGTTCGCGTCCCCGCCGGAATTGTCGTTCATCGGCGTCATCGGTGTCATCGGCGTCTCGTACTCCGGCGGCACCGGATCGTCCATGCGGATCCGCTTGCCTCCCCGTCTGTGCATTATCGCGGTGTGCTCTACCGTTCTACGGTGCCGTCCCAGAAAGAAGATCCGCGTTCCCGGGTAAGCGCGCGCTCGGCCGCGATAACCGCGCGTTAAGTCGCCATAACCGCCGCGCGTAAACCTTGGTATCTGCCGAGTCTCTCATTAAACGCGTCGAGACACACCGTTCGGGCACTCCGATGGAAAGCGGATAGGGATCCACGCGAGGGATACTCCTCCCTTCGCGATCCCTCGACGTTCTCCTCTGTTATTGACGCCCGAAGATAAACGCTCGATCAAGTTCAACGGTCAATTCCCGCGATATACTGGATTATTGACGGTAGTTAACGTCCGAGAACGCCGATGTGCCAGTATTGCCAATACACTAAACTTACGAAACGTCGCAGGCGAGCTGGGGACATTCAGGACCCCGCGCATTTCGACGGACAATTCCATTGGCCGCTCGTTTGGAAATTTCCTAAATATCCTTAGATCCATGGAAACGCGCCCGCCATTCTCTTCCAGGCGCAATTTGAATCGTCCGTCTCTCTTCTCACAACCTTCATTGACGATCCTCCGCGCGCGATGAAGAGAGGTGGATGATGCCGTGAATGCCGTCTCGCGTGTGTGCGGACGCGCGTTTAGAAGTGGCGACAGGTAATTCGAGATACGTTCAACGGCGAGACGAGGGTCCTCGTCGTAATCCGTAATATGTAGTTTATCGATTTTCAGATCGCGAGCCGAGTCCCCTGAGAGGTTTCGACGATCATCCATAATTCCTTTTCGAGGCGTCGGTCGGCGGTCGGCGGTCGCGATCCAGGCTGCTGTGACGGTAGGTCCGCGACGCAATAATACAAGACGCGCCTCTGCGCTTTTTCCACTCTTTTTATTACTCATATACTTTCGTTGTTACAATGATACGTAAGATTATACAGATTGATACTCTACAAGTTAGTTTTGATAAGAAATAAGAGAGAGGCGCGGATTCGATATAACGCGTTTCCGCCGTTCGCGCGGACGCCGACTTTCCCGTGGGAGTGCGATACTTCTCGTGTCCCGAGTCGAGGACGGTTGAACGCCGATCTTAACTTAATCGGCGATTCGTTCGATTGATAGAATTGCTTGAGCAAAATTTCCAATTGTGTATATATATATATAATTCGTCGTCGCTAAAGCTTCTTAAACAACACGTTAATATATATATATAACTCAACAGAATTTAATAATTCTACCCATGTTAACGAAACAGCATTACTTGATAAGTGATAATCACCGATTAAGTTAATCGAACGTTGCCCTTCAGAAATTCCAATTGGCACTTTTTTCAACATATTCTCACGCAGATTTTCAATATTGCACATTTACTTCGGTTTTACAAAATAATTTTATGTTTGCATTTTTCTGCGCGTTCAAAATCGATGCTTAAAATAATTGCATCTTGCATGTCCTTAAGTCATATTAAATTATTATTAAAAAAATCAATTATAACGATGACCCGTACAGATTACAACAATTTTATAACAAGTTCTTATGTAGCTCAGTAATAATAATTTGCAAGTTATGCGACAATTGATTGGAATTGCGGTTGCAGTATTGATGATGATAATTGATATAGTTTGTAGCAAATTAATTGATACACGATTCGTAATTATTTAATCGATGATAATAAGTGACTTTTGACGACGCGCGCGATGTAAGCGAAAAGTCGGCGTTTTTTTTTTGGAAATGTGGAGCGAACGGCGATCGCGAACCCGCGTCGTCGATCGGTTAATCTGCGGATACAGAGTATGAAATGTACAAAGCGGGCGTGTGTCTCTTGATCCTCTTCTCTCGTGCCGTGCGCACGCTTGATTGCCTATCTTTTTTTCTTTTTCCTAAGACTACGGCTTCTCGCGATTGGCGTTTACTTTCTTCCTTTTCTTCTCGCGCGATTTGCTCATCGCACTTACCGAAATCGTGCGGCCGCGGTGTACGGCGCCGCGCGAAATAATCGCCGTGCGACCGAAATCATTAAGGCGGAATCGTTATTTAAGTACTACGATATAAGTTTTGGCACTTACAGATTTACGATTGCACTAATTGCGAATGGTACCGGCCGCGCTTCCGAGGAAAAACGCCCTTCCTCTACACTATGCGTGTAAACATTATGTATAATATTTGATATCAAATCTCCGTGCGGCGCAGGCGAGAATCGCAGATTCCTCGCGATCGTTTTTTTCCTCGAACCTTTCTGCGTTATCCGCGCTCCCTGGGGACGGTATTGCTATTAATTTGTCAGCTGCTCGCGCTTTAATGACGCGCGATAAAGGCATTGTTTCCCGCACTATCCACTGCGATATTATCTTCGTTCGAAAGAATTTTTTTTTTTTACAAGGATCTCCCTGCCTACACATCGCGTTACGAAACTTCGCTGTGTACCATTTTTAGTCTTACTGCGCTACGAAGGCCTGGAAGTCCTTTTATCGCCGTGACTGCGTGAAAATTAGTAATGAAAAGTGTAAGTATGCGTATAGGAAAGTGGCAGTGCTTTAATTCGGAAAAAATTTCCCACCTCTTCCTCGCTCGCTCGTGGGTCGCGCGTAACCGTTGCACGCGAGAAATGTTGCTTTGACAAATCGCTTTAGCTCGAGTAAAGCGATGCAAAACTGTCGACGTTGCGATACGCGCGCGTCTCTCAATCTATAAATTTCGAAATTTGAAAAGATCTATAGGTGTACTTTAGAAAGTGTACTCGCGAGCGATTGCCGTCTCATTTTTAATGCAAAACGTAAAATATGTCTTGCCCGTCTGTTACTTGATTACACGATTTACACGATAATTTAATCGAAATTCAGTGTATAAAAAATACAATCAGTAATTCAATAATGGAGAAATTATTTTGAGATAACATTTTTTTAAGAGAGGCGGATATTTTGCTTAATAAGGCAAGCGATGTTAATAAGCGAGATTGAAAATTTTGATCGTATTAATCCAGATATGCAGATAACATAAGCAAAATTGGCAACAGCGATTGTTCGGGAACGCTCGTTAAAAAAAAAGACACAGAGAGGAGAGAGATGTACGTAAAGCGACAGATCGCTGGTAACTGTTACGCGTGTTCCGTGTGTAATATTTCTTACGCAAGCCGTGGCCTTTTTTCCACTAACAAACAAAAGTAAGAGAAAAAGTATAGCTCTCTATCCTCATGTATGAGAAGCAAGGCGTTAGTGACGTTTCATCGATACTGCTCGCCTCGAGGCACGTTGTTTTTCATGGACGCAATATGTTCGGGTGGGACGCAAGGCTCCTTGTCCCACCCTCGTGGTACGATATACATAATCGACGGATGTACAAGGGAAAAAGGGGGATTGAAATTCAAACGAGGCCGAAATCCGTGTGAACGGTGACGTCGCAATTGTTGGGCTTGTCGGCGGCCGCCATGTTCACCTCCACCAAGGTGTCGACGCTGTTAATCGGGCAGCCCTTGAGGATCTTCTGCGCCGCCAGGCTGGTGAACTGCACCTGCATGTCGCTGAGGCTGGGATAGGAGTGCAAATCCGAACCTCGGCTCACCGTCTTCTCCAGGTTGGGCTCGGAGCCCTGAGGCGCGCGCTGCTTCGCCGTCTCGAGGTTCTCGATGTAAACGTCGTTGAAGGAGCCGCCGAAGCCGTCGTAAGACTTGGTGGGCGACGGCGGGTTCGAGGCGATGTTGTTCTTCGAACCGGGATGAAGTAGATTGCGGTAACTCAGCGCGTCCTTCGAAAGCGACAGGCTAAGCTTGCGCGAATTGTTCATCGCATCGTTGGTGTTCTTCGTGGCGGACAACGCGGCAGCCTCGTGCGTCGCCAGGGCGTTCTTGTCGACGTTGTTGGTCGAGCCGTCGATCAAGTGGGCCTGGCTGTTGTTCAGGCGGTTCGTCAGCTTCAGCTTGTTAGGCACTTCGTCCTCGACCTTCGGCTTGTTCTCCTTGTCGGACTCCGACAGCAGAAGACCCGCTTTCGGCTCCTTCGGCGCGTAGAGCGACGACGGACGCTCGGCCTTGACCGGCTTGTTCAGCTTCTCGTCGTCTAGCTTCGATTTGAAAAGCTTCTCGTCGTCCACCCGGGTCTTGTAGGCCTTCTCGGTTACCAGTTCTCTCTCCTGCTTCTCCTTGCAGTCGATGACTTCCTTCTCGGCAATCTTCGTCTTCACCGTGCCGTTCTCGAAAGTGATTACGGACCTCATCGGGGAGTTATTCTGCTGAACGTAGATCTTCGTGCCGGGCGAGCCGGAAATGGTCGTCGTGCTGGTCGTGTTGGAGGCCAGCGTCACGCTATTCTGTATCGTCCGTTGCTCCTGCGACGACGGGCTCAGATTGGTGGACACTTGTAGGGTTATCGAGTTCTGCGCCTCTTGCAGGGGAGTCAGCGAACCTTGCTGAACGACTTTGAGCGGTGACGATTTCGTCGATAGCGTGGCCGTTTTCAATGGCGAGCAAGTTAATTTCGCGCTGGAAACTGACTTGCCGCTAGAGTGAGACGAATGACCCGATGACGTTTTTTGCAGCGCCTAAAAATTTTTTTATTCAGGGGAATAAAAAAAAATTAAAAAAACAAAGAAAATTAAAAAATTGAAAAGTTCGAGATTGCAAAGATTAATCATTCAACTGCTATCTAAAAAGAATATTAAAATTTTAAATCTTTTGACACATTTTTAAGAAACAGATGGAAAATTTACGAGTATCTTCTTCCATCGAAGAAAAGTATACGCGCATGCAAATATTTCGTTACATATTCATAACGGAGTTACAAATCCACCTTATGCTGCGGAGAACCGTTGACCGACTTAGTGCCGCCGTTGCTGAAATCGTGACTCGGTCTTCTGGAGTTGGATTGCCTGGTGTTGGGCCTGCCCAACGTAGTCGTCTTAGCCGGGCTCGCATTCATCGTTCTAACCGAGCCAGAGCTGCCGCCGCTTCTGCTGGGCGACGAATTCGTCGAATTTTTATCATTCTGCGTCTGATTACGCGCTTGATAGCTCTCCTGATGGTTGGTGGTGCTGGGCGGTAGAACAGACGCTCTGGACGTGCATCTGCTGAGGCTGGAGCATTTGGATCTCGGCAGAGTGGAGCACGGTGATCGATGCCTTCGGGAGCTTCTTGGCGTCGAGTTGGCCAACAAACTCGAGGAGTCACCGCTGGCTTGGCGCCGATGTCGCCTTGGTAAAGTGGCCGATCGCACCGAGCTCGAGTCGTCCCACACTTGGAAACTGGCCTGCGATTGGTCTAAACCCTCCATCATCTGAGAAGCAAATTCGATCGATCTAATTTCGCGACTCGAAATTTCTTGGCAAGAATCCTTGTTTTCCGCCTCCAATTCAATTCTAACTAAATTATTTGAATCGTTTATATACTGTCTTTATTCATTACTATTATTAAATTTTCAAGTTCAACATTATTGATAGCTCGGCACGTTGTCGCCTCAAGAATTTTCATTAATTGTCAGGGGAACCGGTTAATTAGCCTCGCGGCGCTAGGAGTACAGCGGCAAAAAGTTTTGTCTTGCTGGTTTTCTTGTTGGGAAATACCTGCATGTATGCAACTTACCGAAGGGCTGGCGGCCCTTGTCTGCGTGGCAACGCTATGCAAATGCACGACGCGCGGATTAAACCACTCGGTGGGGGGATACTGAGCACTGAAAGTGCCCATTAACGGTGCGCCCTTCCTCCTTGTGCTCCGCCGAAAGAGCCTGGAGAGCAGGCCTATCTTCTCTGAAAAAATCCCAGAAAAGCCTTGAGGAAGGGATTTGGATTATGTTGCGCTTTGTTAGAAGACAACGAGGATCGAGAAAGGGCTTGCCAGCTACAGAGTGACTAAGAGGCTATAATCTGGATTGTATTATGTGATCTATATATATCTATAGGATATTTCGCAACGGTTACAAATTGTTTATAATTGTCTTAATATAACCGGAGCAATATATTAGAAATTTTAAGGTTGCGACAAAAGAAAATCGTTCGAATCTCATCTTGCGAATGGAAGTATAATTACGCGAAAGTTCTTGGCTAATGCAAAAACTCCGAAATTCTACTTTTGAAAGGACAGTTATAAACAATCGAAAGCATTTTTAACAAAAACCGATTCATCCATCACCCATTTAAAGCAGTCACCCATCACCACGCAATCCCTTCCCCGATTAGACTCACTGGTCGGACTGTGAGGCGCGCTGTCCGTGCTCGCGTATTCCGCACTGGAAGACGTATCGCTTCTTTCGGGTCGTCGCGGTAGAGACCGTGAACTTCCGCTTCTGTGTAAACGTCTGGCCGAGCCCCAAAGCCGCAGAGAGTGTCGCCTCTCGAGGCGGCCGGGCATCGACCGACACCTGGCGAACAGGACTTTATCGTTGGGATTTCCTGGAAGGGAGACAGACATAATTGTTTTTAACGTTTTATTATATAAAATAATTATATATAAAACGAATGAAATGCTTAAAAGAACATGCAACACGAGTTGATAATTTCCGTATCTTGGAGATTCGACGATATATCCTCATGTTCCGTCCGTTAATGCTGTCTGTCAAATAAGACACGAATAATCGTAGAAAGTGTGACCATGTACGCGTATCGGGAAAATTCAAGCTGCCACGTTGAGCAGACTGGGAAGAGTAAATTCTACGCGACGCGAGGACGCGCGTGCAAATATCAGAATACGTCCGGACGGCGAGTGTCGCTCCGGTTAAAAGGGTTAATATCATGACCGAGCCGCGCGTTGTAACTTGAAAAAAAAAAAAGAAAAAAGTGGAATACCCTCATTCCTGAGAGTTTCATCTTGGTACATAGCCACGGGCGATACGCCGACGTACCGAGCGACGACGAGTGGGTTACCAGCGTGAGAATCAGCCGAGAAACGAGTAAGAGAAAAGTAGGAAGATTATATACGTGTGGTCCTCCCACCCTATCCACAATGATGTCGACAGCGTATGTAACGGTAGACAATGTCGTGACCAATAGCTAATATATCGGTTGTGCTAAACGCTTTCCAGGCATCGTCAGCTTCTCTACCCTTCTCTGTCTCTCATTCTCGTATATTTGCCGTGCTGACGGTTCCACTCTCCGCGTACGCACACTCGACGCACACGTTAAAAAAAAAAGCACGGAAAAAAGAACATACCGCAAGAAACTTCCGCGTGCATTGCGGTGTATAAAGGTCTCGGCCGGCGATATATCACGAGAACTTTTTGTCAAAGACAATAAAAAGATATAAGATAACTTCTCGGGCTCCTGTCGGGCGGCAATAATCGAAACGACAATTTGCGTCGGAATTTTTCATGCGTAATCGGGGATCAGCGCTGCGCGGCTGAGGGGACCGCGCTGACAAGCGGAGATCGGGAATAAGAATGTGGACATACGGCAGAGAGCGGAACGCTCGCCCCTATCCCGCGGTTTCCGCGAACGCGGCAAAAAGCGAAATTAAGATCGCGCGCTGATTTTTCGCATGCGGTCGCGAGAGGAATTGACGATCTTCCGGCGGCGAGGCTTGCGTGGCTACCAAGGACGACAACAACATAAACGCTCTCCCGACCCGTCCGTCGAGTCGCCAAGCAGAAAAAGGCCTCGGAGAGTGAGCAGCTTAGCGAACTGCTCTCCTCCTGGACACAATCGGAACGTTTCCCGAACACGTGCCGAACGAGTTTGCCTGGGCCCGACCGGTCTGCCGGGCAAAGCGGGTTTCGTTCTCGCGCGAGTTTTACGAGGGGCTCCGGCTTCCTGCGCATCCTCTCGTGCGAGACACGGCGAAATCGATCTCAGCCTCACGCGCCTTTATTCGTTCATATCTCTCTCTCTCTCGTGCGCGTTATCTTCTTGTCATTCGACCGCGGTCGCAAAAATTACGCGAGGCGTGTTACAAGTGACACAAACACGCACCTCTGCACGCCCGCGGCGCGACATTAATTTCTCTCCGCAATATCCGGCGACTATATTATTTAATAACAAGAATTTCTCCACTCTGTCGCGTACCGTATTTAGTACTTTCTTGAAACATAATTTCGATCCCCCGCGCGTAACGCTCATGCCGCGTCGTGGAGACGCGTCGTGCTAACGCGTTAAATTGATCGGCAAAGCGTTATAAATTAACTGTCGCGATTGATATCGCGGGACGACTCAACCGGGGAACATGGTTACGGGAAACTTTCCCTCGCGGATAAGCCTCGGCGCTCACCGCAGGAGACAACGGGATACACGACACTCTAATAAGACGCGGAGAGCTCGCGGTTACTACTGAATGAAGACGAAAGCGCGTTAATCGCGTCGTCACCCGACACCATCTTTCGCGGTATATAATATACAGCCGATATTTTCACAACATTGGCTTCTTGCACGACAGCTTCCTCGTGGAACATACATCTACGCTCCTTGTGACTAACGGGCTGTCTCTTCTGACAGCGTTTATCTTACTTCACGTTTCCACATTTTAACTGAAATATCTACAAAAAAAATGGCAAAGAAAATTTTCAAAGAATAATTTTCTTCGAAAATGTCATACGCTACGTACACGAACCGCTAGCAAATTATGGACTTTGTCCATTGAGAAAATAGCTCGGGGTGACGTCAGGCTCAGAAAATAATTAGCGGGGACTCGTCTTACCTCCGCAAATAACGTCCGCCAGGTTCGTCTGTACAGCCTGATGCGTAACATCGCCGTCTCGCAGAGTGAGCATCTCGCCGTGTACGAGTGCCACCGCCTCGTCGTTGCTCATCAGCATGCTACCCTGACCTCTGGACCCGTTCACGTCCCTGGAACACCGCCTGGAGCTACCGGAGTCGCGTCTAAGTCTCTTGGTCTCGGGCGTTACGACGAAGTAGCCCTGAGACGTGTGATAGATCTTTCGCTCTTGCATGAGCTTGGCGAGCGCGTCGTAAACGAGCTCTCGGCTGGGCCTCTGCATGGCCGGGAAGGCGTTCCTCAGGGCTGATCTGAGGGTGTCCAAGGTCGCCGCCTGCCTCTGGGAAGTCAGCTCCAGAATGGCCCAGCATAAGGCTTCTGGCAGCGGCGTGAACTGACCTTGGGAAACTGGAGCCACCAGACAGTCCTCTATATCACCTGCAAAACGGGAGGGGCTCGAGGTTAATACCTGCCAGCATTCTCGTCCGCGCATTCCGGAGGCCGTAATTTTTCTAGGAATTAATTGAACGGCGAGTTATCATCCGGCCGGAGTCATTTTACGTAACTTGCTTTATGCTTCAAATACCAATTTTGCGCCCGTTATGGTCCCGTGCGCCGGATTTTACGATCGTCCGTCGCATTAACGCCCTCCGGGGATAAAATGAACAATAAGATGACGCCGTAATTTTATATTTTCTATTTATTCCTCTCCGCTGTCGCAGTAAACTACTGTTCGTCTTTTGATTTGATATACGATCACGTAACTTTATTTTCGAGGCCGTCGCCGAAACGTGGATAGCTTATACTCTATGAATCCGGTGACACATGACAAATTAAATTACATTCATGTTAAAGCCTTTCTAAAACCAAATCGAGGCTGCTCGCATTTCCATACGTGTAACGACCGCTAAGTATTTCATTAAGAAGCGCGCGACGCGATGGGAAAGAGAAGTCACGTTGGGTTTCATGCCGCATTCGTGATCAGGGACGTTTCATGGGACGGAACAGAGATACAGTCATTCCAATTACGAATTAATCGAATTCTTTCCACGAATGAAGTCGAGGAGCAAACGCGGATCGGCGACATGAAAAAGACGGCGAATTTATTAAGCCCGGGGCGACCGACGGCACGGCTCCTGCGGTATTATGAGAGAATCGAAATCCTTATTCTTCCAGTCACGTCTTACGGTAACCTGGCGACACCGCGACTGCGTGCTCTCCTACATCTGGTTCACGCCCACAAAAAAGAATATGGATTATTCTAAACTCGAGGGGGGGGG